>NC_134398.1:36788079-37088079 GCF_050003625.1 Haematobia irritans
AAAATTTTATTGAAATTTTCTTCACAAAACTTTATTGAAATAAATTTTCTTCACAAAACTTTATTGAAATTTTCTTCAGAAAAATTATATTGAAAATTTTCTTTAGACAATTTTATTGAAATTTTCTTTAGACAATTTTATTGAAATTTTCTTCAGACAATTTTATTGAAATTTTCTTCAGAGAGTGTTATTGAAATTTTCTTCAAAAAATTATATTGAAATTTTCTTCAAAAAATTTTATTGAAATTTTCTTCAAAAAATTTTATTGACATTTTCTTAAAAAAATTTTATAGAAATTTTCTTTAGAAAATTTTATTGAAATTTTTCTTCAAAAAGTTTTATTGAAATTTTCTTAAAAAAAATTATTGAAAGTTTCTTTAGATTTTTTTTTTAATTTTCTTGAGAAAGTTTTATTGAAAGTTTCTTTAGATTTTTGTTTTTAAATTGTCTTCAGAAAATTTTATTGAAATTTTCTTTAGAAAATTTTATTGAAATTTTTCTTCAAAAAGTTTTATTCAAATTTTCTTAAAAAAAAAAATTATTGAAAGTTTCTTTAGATTTTTGTTTTTAAATTGTCTTCAGAAAATTTTATTGAAATTCTCATTAAAAAAATTCTATAAAAATACATTTTAGTTAAAATTAAAAAATAAAATGCTCTTGGAATATAGAACTGATTTTGTTAGAAATATATTTGCTGAAATTTTTAATAGAAGTATTTTTTTTCTTTTTTTTTAATGTTTAAAAATGCTTATAGGACATAAATTTGTACAATATTTTTTTGTTAATGAGTAGGAAATAAAATTGTAAAATTTGCTTTAGAAATAGTTTTGTTGGAGTTTTCTAATATAAAAATGAAATGTTTTTGAAATATTAAAATAAAAAATTTTATTAAACGAAAATTTTATTAAAATGTTCTGTAGAACCGTTTTATTTAATTTCAATAGAAATATATATTTTTATACACTAAACCACATAGTGGTCCGGGTATAATAAGTTTGATCGGCCAAAAAATGTGCCTACCAGAAATATTGATCGGTATAAAATATATACCGATCGACTCAGAATCACCTCCTGAGTCGATCTAGCGCTTGGTGTCGGTCTGTCCATGTATTTGTTGTTCACAGGATTCCGGTCGGAATTATTGATCGATTTCGATGAAATTTGGTACATGGTGTTTTTTGGGCACAAGGACGAACCCTATAGAATTTGGAAGAAATCGGATCAAATTTAGATATAGCTCCCATATATATGTATCGCACGATTTCGACAAATGGAGTCACGTTGCGCTTTTTTACAAACCGATCGTCATCATACATATGCACATAGTAAACTTTTTCATCACCCTTTAAGTCTGCAAAATTTCATCGAAATCGGTTCAGATTTAGATATAGCTCCCATATATATGTATCGCCCGATTTTGCCAATTTTTTGCCGTAAAACCCTTATTTATCATCCGATAGTACTCAACGTTGGCTAAATGTAATCTTCTATAGCTCCAACTGTATGTGCGAAATTTCATCGAAATCGGTTCAGATTTATATATATATATATATATATATATATATATATATATATATATATATATATATATATATATATATATATATATATATATATATATATATATATATATATATATATTTATATATATATATATATATATATATATATATATATATATATATATATATATATATATATATATATATATATATATATATATATATATATATATATATATATATATATATATATATATATATATATATATATATATATATATATATATATATATATATATATATATATATATATATATATATATATATATATATATATATATATATATATATATATATATATATATATATATATATATATATATATATATATATATATATATATATATATATATATATATATATATATACTTTACTCACTTTCTACTTTACTCACTTTTTATACCCTTCACCACTACTGTGGCACAGGGTATACTAAGTTTGTGCATTTGTACGTAACGCCAAGAAGGAGTAATCATACACCAACCTTTTAGTATACGGATCGGTTTAGAATTAAATTCTGAGTCGATTTAGCGATGTCCGTATGTCTGTCTGTCCGTCTGTCTGTCTGTTGATGTATTTTTGTGTGCAAAGTTCAGCTCGCAGTTTTAGTCCGATTGTCCTAAAATTTGGTATAGGGTCCTGTTTCGGCTCAAAGACGATCCCTATTGATTTTGGAAATAATCGGTTCAGATTTAGATATAGCTGCCATATATATTTTTCACCGATCTGGTCATAATTGGCGTGTATATCAACCGATCTTCCTCAAATTCCGTACATCCGAATATTTTATGAGTTTCGAAAAACTTGCAAAATATCAGCAAAATCGGTTCAGATTTAGATATATCTCCCATATATAGCTTTCGCCCGATTTACACTCATTTGCCCACAGAGGCCAATTTTTTGCTCCGATTTAGTTGAAATTTTGCATAGGGAGTAGAATTAGCGTTGTAACTACGCGTGCCAAATTTGCTTGAAATCGGTTCAGATTTGGATATATCTCCCATACACTCATATGACCACAGAGGCCAATTTTTAACTCCGATTTAGTTGAAATTTTGCACAGGGAGTAGAATTAGCATTGTAGCTATGCGTGCCAAATTTGGTTGAAATCGGTTCAGATTTAAATATAGCTCCCATATATATGTTTTTCTGATTTCGACAAAAATGGTCAAAATACCAACATTATCCTTGTAAAATCGCCACTGCTTAGTCGAAAAGTTGTAAAAATGACTCTAATTTTCCTAAACTTCTAATACATATATATCGAGCGATAAATCATAAATAAACTTTTTCGAAGTTTCCTTAAAATTGCTTCAGATTTAAACGTTTCCCATATTTTTTTACTAACATTGTGTTCCACCCTAGTGCATTAGCCGACATAAATTTTGAGTCTATAGATTTTGTAGAAGTCTATCAAATTCTTCCAGATCGAGTGATATTTAAATGTATGTATTTGGGACAAACCTTTATATATAGCCCCCAACACATTTGACGGATGTGATATGGTATCGAAAATTTAGATCTACAAAGTGGTGCAGGGTATAATATAGTCGGCCCCGCCCGACTTTAGACTTTCCTTACTGGTTTTAAATTAAAAATGTTGGCTTCTTTTTTTCCAACCATTACAATTTTACGATTTTTTTTTTTAATTTCAATAGAAATATTTGTTTTAATAATAAACATATTGACTACATTTTTTGCCCCATTACAATTTTGCGGAAATGTTTAATAGAAGTAAAGTTTTGTTAAATTTTCTTTAGAAACAAAATTTGAAATTTTCAATAGAATATAAATTTTTATTATTTAATTTGTAACAAATACATTCTTCTTTTAATTAAATATATTTTTATTGAAAGTTTCTAAGGAAATGATGTTTTTTTTTTCAATTTATTGCTCTATAGAACAAAAATTTATTTATTTTTTTCATTATTAGCAAATAGAATTTTGGAAGTATAATTTTGTTATAGTTTTCTATAAAACTAAAATATGGTTAACATTTTCTTTCAAAATATATTTTTTTTTTATTTAACGAAATTTTTGAATCATTAATATTTTATAACTTAATTTATACTCATTATTCATAATTAATAATAATTTCTTATTTCTTTTCATCTTTTCTAGGTATTGAACATTTGGTGGAACATCGACTGTTACGACATGATCCCCAAGATGTTGCACATTTCCTCTACAAAGGTGAAGGTCTCAATAAAACAGCAATAGGTATGTTGTAAACAATTATTCTTAAATAATTATATTCATATATAAATGTTCCCTATATGTGAACAGTATCTGTGGATATTCATTCACAGTTCAAATCATCAGTGTCGACGTCATCTATTATCACCTTAGGAATACATTCAATATAATGATAGTGAAGCAAAGAAAGAGAAATACAAAAAAAATTAAATAAAAGAAACCAGACAATAAACATCCATAAGACATAGATATAGATAGAAAATAAAACGTATAACAAAAGCCACATCTATAATAAAAACAATATTGAAATGAAAAACATTCTTGGCAAATTAAATAAACAAATGAAATGACACAAGGCCAAATTGAATTGAATCTAGGCGCAATATAAACAAATCCATCGAATGGTGTTGGGGTTATTAGCATGCAATGCATAGGGGGTTCATAGTATAAACAATCAGAAAATCCAAATAACCTCAAAAATCTAAACAATACAAAATTTATTTACACACAAAAGAAAAATATCACCAACATTTTTCCAATTAAAATTTCAATTGAATTCTACAAAAAAAAATCAATTAAAAATTCAATTGGTTCAACAATTTTTTTAATTGAAACAAAAATTAATTAATAGTAACAATTAAATTTTTAGTTGGATCAATTAATTTTTTAATTGTCGACAAAAAAATTGACAAAATTTTTTATTGACCGAATATTTTGATAATTGGATCAATTCATGTTTTAATTGACGTTGGTGTTCGATACTATCAATTCTGTCATTGAAGAAATTTCTATTAAAAATTAATTGGATTAATTAATTTCGTGTTTGAAGACAAAACATATTTATTTTTTTTTTCTGTGTAATATAACAATACTAATGATTAGGAATAAAATAAGGGTTTAATAAACTTTTCGGAGGAATTCTTAGGTAAGCTCTTCCGTGGAACGTTTACAAAAAATTATTTTTATTTTATTTTTCCAATTAAAATTTCAATTGAATTCCAAAAAAAATCAATTAAAAATTTAATTGGTTCAACAATTCTTTTAATTGAAACAAAAATTAATCACAGTAATTAATAGTAACAATTAAATTTTTAGTTGGATCAATTAATTTTTTAATTGTCGACAAAAAAATTGACAAAATTTTTTATTGACCGAAATTTTTGATAATTGGATCAATTCATTTTTTAATAGACGTTGGTGTGGTGTTCGATACTATCAATTCTGTGATTGAAGAAATTTCTATTAAAAAATAATTGAATTAATTAATTTCGTGTTTGAAGACAAAAAATAATTTTTGTCTGTGTAATATAACAATACTAATGATTAGGAATAAAATTGCGTGGAACATTTACAAAAATTTATCCTGAAGGCAATTATTAATATTTTTTTTAATAATGGAATAGTCCATTTATTTAAAAGTATTTCCTAAAATGTGTATAAAAATTTAATTTTTATTATTATTATTTTTTATCTTTATTATTAATTGTTTTCTCCATATTCTCTTTCCAGGTGATTATTTGGGTGAAAATAATGACTTCAACAAAGACGTTTTAAAAGCTTTCGTAGCATTACACGATTTTACAAATTTAATATTGGTTCAAGCTTTAAGGTGAGCACAACAGTTAAACCCCATTTACTTCACCTCCACCCTCCCCTGAATGTATTATCCTATAAATTCTCATGTCTTTTTTTTGTTTTTTTTGTTTTCTTTGCAGACAATTTCTATGGTCCTTTCGACTGCCGGGTGAAGCACAAAAAATCGATCGTATGATGGAATGTTTTGCCCAACGTTATTGTCAACTGAATCCTGATATATTCACCAATACGGATACCTGTTATGTTTTAAGTTTTGCCATCATCATGTTAAATACATCGTTACACAATCCATCGGTATGTGGTTGACGAGGACATCGTTAATACAAACGATGATATCCTTTATTTGCATTTTAGATAATTCTATATATGAATGTATGTCTGTGAATGTATGTCTGTGTCTGTGTGTGTATATATGCGGGTTAATGATTGACTGTATGGGTGTGTTTGTGTGTGCCATTCCTTTGAATTGCTAGTAAATCTAGGAGTGTTGGCGTTAAACCAGCGGGTCGATCAAACAAAATGATAAGACCAGCCGCTTATCCTAAATACACTAGTTTTGTATATGTCAACATTTCTTTGAAGTATGCATAATATTGTCATTTTTCATCACATGGCCATTATATTTAGGGATGTCCAAAGAGAACCTTTTCTATAGAAATAAAATGAAAATGAAATGAATTCTATAGACAAAAAATGTTGATAAAATTTGGAATAGACAATAATTTTTACCAAATTTCCTATATCACAAAATAACAAAAACTTTTGACAAAAGTTTCTATAGAGAAAAAATTGACAAAATGTTCTATAGAGAAAGAATTTGACAAAATTTCCTATAGGAAAACAATTTTGAAAAATTTTTCTATAGAGAAAGAAGTTGACAAAATTTTCTATGGCAAAAATTTTTGACAAAATTTTCTATAGAGAAAAAATTTTGGAAATTTTTTCTATAGAAACAAAAAATTTTGACAAAATTTTCTATAGAGAAAAAATTTTGACAAAATTTTCTATAGAGAAAAAATTTTGACAAAATTTTCTATGGAGAAAAATTTTGACAAAATTTTCTATAGAGAAAAAATTTTGACAAAATTTTCTATAGACAAAAAATTTTAACAAAAGTTTCTATAGTCAAAAAAAAAAATTGACAAAATTTTTCTATAGTCAAAAAAAATTGACAAAATTTCCTATAGTCAAAAAAAAAAATGTATAAAATTTTATATAGTCAAAAAAATTTTGACAAAATTTTCTATAGACAAAAAAATTTTACAAAATTTTCTATAGACAAACAAATTTTGACAAAATTTTCTATAGACAAAAAATTTTAACATTTTTTATAGAGAACAAATTTTGACAAAATTTTTTATAGAGAACAAATTTTGACAAAATTTTTTATAGAGAAAAAATTTTTACAAAATTTTCTATAGAGAAAAAATTTTGACAAAGTTTGCTATAGAGAAAAAATTTTGACAAAATTTTCTATAGAGAAAAAATTTAACAAAATTTTCTATAGACAAAAAATTTTAACAAAATTTTCTATAGTAAAAAAAATTTTAACAAAATTTTCTATAGTCAAAAAATTTTTGCCAAATTTTCTATAGTCAACAAAAAAATGTTGACAAAATTTTCTATAGACCAAAAAAAATTTGACAAAATTTTCTATAGACAAAAAATTTTGACAAAATTTTCTATAGAAAAAAAAATTTGGTAATTTTTTTATAGATAACAAATGTTGACAAAACTTTCTGTAACGAAAAATTTCGACAAAATTTTCTATAGATAAAAATTTTTGATAAAATTTTATATAGACAAAAAAATGTTGACAAAATTTAAAATAGACAAAAGATTTTGACAAAAATTTCTATAGACAAAAAATTTTGACAAAATTTTCTATAGATAAAAAAATTTTTATAAAATTTTATAAAGACAGAAAAATTTGGAAAAAATGTCAAATAGACAAAAAAATGTTGACAAAATTTGAAATAGACAAAGAAAAAATTTTAACAAAATTTTCTATAGTCAAAAAATAAAATCACAAAATTGTTCTATAGACAAAAAAATTTTGACAAAATTTGCTATAGTTAAAAAATGTTTGATAAAATTTTATATAGACAGAAACATTTTGATAAAAATTTATATAAAAAAAAATGTTGACAAAATTTCAAATAGCCAAACAATTTTGACGAAATTTCAAATAGGCAAAAAATTTTGACAAAATTTCAAATAGACAAAAAAATTTTAACATTATTGTCTATTGACAAAAAATTGTAACAAAATTTTCTATAGACAAAAAATTTTAACAAAATTTTCTATAGTCAAAAAAATTTTTGACAAAATTGTCTATAGACAAAAAGTGTTGACAAAATTTGAAATAGACAAAATATTTTGACAAAATTTTCTATAGACATAATTTTCTATAGACAAAAAATTTTCTATAGTCAAAAAAAATTTACAAAATTTTCTATAGAAAAAAAAAATGTTGTCAAAATTTTCTATAGACGAAACAGTTTTACAAAATTTTCTATAGTCAAAAAAAAATTGAAAAAATTTTTTATAAACAAAAAAATTTTGACAAATTTTTCTACAGACAAAAAATGTTGACCAAGAATGTTGACACCATTTTCTGTAGACAGAATATTTTGAAAAACTTTCTATCAAAATTTTCCATAGGCAAATTATCTTGGCAAAATTTGCTATAGACAAAAAAATTAAACCAAATTTTCTATAGAGAAAACAATTTTGACAAAATTTTCTTTTCCTCTATTGGTTAAGCTACTTTTAGTTTAGTCATGGTTTTAAGCTGAAATCAAAAACAACAACAATGATTGAGAGGAAAAAAAAACAACAATAATAAAACAAAACGATTGACAAAAAGAGGAAGCACGCTCAAAATAAACCTAGCCAACTGCACTAAAATCGATGATTTGATGGTGGCAAAGGAAAAGAGATATATTTGTACGAATTTATTTCGGCATAAGCCGGCTATCGTTTAAACCTTTATTCGGAAGGTTCAAGTGTGGCTTACTGTTGGGTTTAGTGAACTGCCTGAATTTATTCTGATAATTGGTTGATAGTTTTGCTGCAAGTAGAGGATGCTGATGAGGAATGTGGTAATTCCGAAACGTGCGTCCATCCAACCATCTTGCAGTCTATAGGGCTTTGCCCAAATAAATTTGACAAACATTTTTTCCTCCATTGGTTAAGCTACACTTGTAGTTTGGTTTTAAGCTGAAATCAAAAACAACAACAATGATTAAAAGAAAAAAAAAAACAACAGTAACAAAACAAAACGAATAGACAAACAATTTAAACCAAATTTTCTATATAGACAACAATTTTGTCAAAATTTTTTTTTGGAAAAACAATTTAAGCCGAATTTTCTATAGATACAAAATTTTGACAAAATTTTCTATAGACAAAAAATTATTACAAAATTTTCTATTGACAACAAATTTTGACAAAATTTTCTATAGACAAACAAAAATGTTGACAAAATTTCAAATAGGCAAAAAGTTTTGACAAAATTTCAAATAGACAAAAAATTTTAACAAAATTTTCTATAGACAAAAAATTTTTTGACAAAATTGTCTATAGAAAAAAAAATGTTGACAAAATTTGAAATATACAAAACATTTTGACAAAATTTTCTATAGACAAAAAATTCTTTAGTCAAAAAAATTTTCACAAAATTTTCTATAGACAAAAAAATTTTCACAAAATTTTCTATAGACAAAAAAAAATCTTGACAAAAAAAATGATAAAATTTTTTATAAACAAAAAAAAATTGACAACATTTTCTACTGACAAAAAATTTACTATAGACCAAGATTGTTGAAACCATTTTCTGTAGACAGAATATTTTCACAAAACTTTCTATCAAAATTTTCCATAGGCAAAGTATCTTGACAAAATTTGCTATAGACAAAAAATTTAAACCAAATTTTCTATAGAGAAAACAATTTTGACAAAATTTTCTATAGATAAAAAAATTTTGATAAAATTTTCTATAGAAAAAAAATTATTACAAAATTTTCTATTGACAAAAAATTTAAAGCAAATTTTCTATAGAGAAAAAAATTTTGACAAAATTTTCTATTGTCAAAAAATTTTGACAAATTTTTCTATATTTATAAAATTTTTACAAAAATTTCTATAGATAAAAATAAAAAAAAAAGAAATTTTTATAACGCATGTGGATACAAGAAATTTTTATAGGTTATGAAATGTTGCAAAATTTTCTATGGACAAAAAATGTTCACAACATTTTCTGTAGATCAAAAATATTGTAATATTTTCTATAGACAAACAATTTTGACAACATTTTCTATAGACAAAAATTACAAAAAAAAAACTAAAATATACTAGGGAAATAAAATTTTCACAAAAAATTAAATGTCTAATTCATTCAATACCTTTAAATTTTCATCATGATTTTAAAATCGCGTGATTTATAGAAAAATCTATGATATTGAATTTTCGCTATTCACAAAATCTATCTAAACACCACTGATATTGCTTTGTGAACATGCCTATATTTTTGTATTATAATCTGTGTGTGAAATGTATACATGTGCACAAGGGAATGTAGATATTTTTCTTTGTGATTTAATCTGCGTGTGCCAAAAATGTTTATTTTTATCGCAAACGTTGACGGGGAATATGCAAATTAAGAAGAAAATACTAACGATATACACACGTTTAGAATTTCTATTATTTGGTCCATCTGTAGCAAAATGATATCTGGGCACATTTGGTGACAACAAAATGTTTCACATATACACGAGTCTCCTCCTTGTTAGAGTCATTAAATGCAGGAGCTTAGTCCATTTAGTCAAACAGATTCATTGTTTTGGTAGCCTATCAAAGACCGCCCAGGCCACCTAATTTATCATTTTGTATTTGCCGATTCGAAATGTTTCTAAACTTAGAATATCATGCTGGGGCTTTTTTATTATGGGAATTTCCTTTATTTTATGGACGGAACACACATTTACCAAAATAGATTAGGTTAGACGGGTGTCTGTTTGGTTTTTTCATTTCTTGTTTTTAATGCCGGAAAATTTATGACCTGCCTTAAAAACGAAAGGCCTATGAACTCACTTAGGTTCATTTCTGTTTAATCATCACCTGGATTTTCTCACTTTCCCAAAATGAAATCCCCAAAAGTAAGACATTTCTCTGAATGTGAGCATTTAAGTTTATTTACGTCTTAGACATGTTCGTACATCTTGCCTAGTAACCTTATTTGGAAAAAAAAACTCATTTTTCGTAAACTAATCCCTTAGTCCTTTTGACAATTGTATATCTTGTACATTTTCAAAGTGTGAATGGGATAAAGGTCATCTATACAAAACATTTTCCCTATGGAAAACTTTTTTTTTTTGTTGTCTAAATGAAGTTTTGATAATTTATTTTCTATAGAAAATTTTGTCAAGACAAAAATTGATATTTTTTGTTATAGAAAAATAGGTGTGGTGTCTTTTAGTACGGAATGCAAAATTTGTTTAAGCTAGAAGATTTTTTAATTTTTTTCTATAAAATTGTGCCAAAATGAGTTGTCTTTCAATTGATTTTGTCAAAATTTCTTTTGAGAAAATATTGTACAAAATATTGTAAAATTTTGTTTTATTATTAATCTTTAGTTAAAATTGTCTAAAGAAAATTTTGTTAAAATTTTTTGTATATATGAATTGTTTTTCATAATTATTTGTCTACAAAAAATTTTGCCACAATTTTTTTGTGTGTAGAAAACAGAAAATCTCTATAGAAAATTCTGTCAAATTTTCTATTTATAGAAAATTTTATCAAAATTTCTATTTATAGATAATTTTTATCAAAATTTCTATTTATAGAAAATTTTATCAAAATTCTTTTATGCTATAGAAAATTGGGTCATCAGGGTTTGTCATAGAGATAAAAATGTTCTATTTTTTTTTAGTCTATAAAAAAATGTTTCAAATTGTTTTTTATAGAAAATGTTGTCAATTGTTTTTTTCTATAGAAAATTTTGACTTAAATTTTGTTATAGAAAATTTTTTAAAAGTTTTTCATCTGCAGAATATTACGGCAAAGTTTTTTGTTTGTAGGTATATTTTTTAAAAATTTTGTCTATTGAAAATTATCTCAAATATGTTTGTGTTTAAAAATTGTTTCAACATTTTGTCTATAGAAAATTCTATCCAATTTTCTGTTTAAAGAAAATTTTGTTAATTTTTTCTGTTTATAAAATATTTTGTCAACTTTTTTTTCTATAGAACATTTTTTTTTTAATTTTTTCTATGACTAGACAATTTTGGAAACAAAATTTTACAAGATTTTGTTATAGAAAATTTTGTCAAAATTTTCCCATCTACAAAAAATTTTAACAAAGTTTGTCTAAAATTTTTTTTTGATTTTTTGGTATACAGAAAATTTTGTAAAATACTTTGTCTATAGAAAATTATTTCTATAGAAAATTTAGACTGTAAAAAAGTTTGGATTTTTTTTTTAGGAAATTTTGTAAAACTTTTTCATCTACAAAGTTTATTGATTATAAATAATTTTTTTTTTTAATTTTTGTCTACAGAAAATTATCTCAAATATGTTTGAGTTAGAAAAATTTTCAACATTTTGTCTATAGAAAATTCTATCCAATTTTCTGTTTATAAAAAATTTTGTCAACCTTTTTTTCTATAGAAAGTTTTTTCATCAGTTTTTGTCAAATTGTATCTATGACTAGAAAATTTTGGGAACAAAAATTTACAATATTTTGTTATAGAAAATTTTGTCAAAATTTTCCCATCTACAGAAAATTTCGACAGTTTTTTGTCTAAGATTTTTTTTAATTTTTGGTATAAAGAAAATTATGTCATTTTTTGTATAGAAAATTTGCTCAACATTTTGTCTATAGAAAATGCTGTCCAATTTTCAGTTAATAGAAAATTTTTGCCAATTTTTTGTCTATAGAAATTTTGCCATCAGTTTTTGTCAGAAAATTTTGTAATAAGTTTCGTCTATAGAAATTTTGGTAAAAATTGTTTTAAAGAAAATTTTCTCAAATTTATTTAGTTCATATACAATTTATTTATTTTATTCATATAAAAAATGTTGTCAATATTAGGTCTGTTTTCTTTTAGTATTGTGTGCAAAATTTGTTTAAGTTAGAAAGTTTTTGTCAAAATTTTTATCTTTGAAAAATTGTTTAAAAATTTTTGGTCTTTTGTTTGTTTATTGATTTTTTTGCAAAATTGTGGCTTTCAGCCAATTTATAGAGATATTGCCAAATAACTTAAAAGTAATTAATTTTTTGTCTATATTTTTTCTATAGAAAATTTTGTAATGTTTTGTCTACAGAAATGTTTTTTTTTTTCTATGGAAACTTTTGGAAAAAATTTGAAAATGTTTTTGTTATAGAAAATTTTGTTAAAAGCGACAGTTTATTATTTATACATTTTTTTATATTTAGTGTATAGAAATTGTCTAAACATTTCGTCCAATTTTTTTTTTTTGGTTATAGGAAATGTTTTTGATTATGTTTTTTTTTTGTCTAATAGAAATTTTTTTCAACATTTTTTCATAAAAAAACTGTTGTCAAAATGTTTTGTCTTTATAAAATTTATTTATTTTATTCATATTAAAATTTTCGCTTGGTTTCTTTGAGCAAAATTGGTATGAGCAGAGGACTTAATTTTTTTTTTTAATATTGTTCGTCGTAGAAAATCTTGTTAAAATTGTTCGTCTATACACATGTTATTAACATTTTTTGTTATAGTTTATTTGATAAAAAAAAAATTTCGCAAAAATCTTTTACTAAGAACATTTTTTTTTTGTCTTTAGAATTTTGTTTCAATTTTTTTTTTTTACACATAAGTATGGCAACATGTTTTGTATATAGAAAATTGACTCAACATTTTGTCTATAGAAAATTCTGTTTAATGTTGTTGCCTATACAAAATTTTGTCAACGTTGTTATTTTTTTTATAAAAAAAAAATTTGCAAAAATATGTTGTTGTAATAGAAAAATTCACATTAACATTCGTTAAACAGATTAAAATTTTCATTTTTCCTTGTAATCTGTTTTGAGTTAAATCCATTTTCATAAATTTTCCGATTAACTTCAAGTGTTATTATTATTATTATTATTATTATTATTATTATTATTATTATTATTATTATTATTATTATTATTATTATTATTATTATTATTATTATTATTATTATTATTATTATTATTATTATTATTATTATTATTATTATTATTATTATTATTATTATTATTATTATTATTATTATTATTATTATTATTATTATTATTATTATTATTATTATTATTATTATTATTATTATTATTATTATTATTATTATTATTATTATTATTATTATTATTATTATTATTATTATTATTATTATTATTATTATTATTATTATTATTATTATTATTATTATTATTATTATTATTATTATTATTATTATTATTATTATTATTATTATTATTATTATTATTATTATTATTATTATTATTATTATTATTATTATTATTATTATTATTATTATTATTATTTTTTTTTTTTCTTTTTTTTTTTTTTGAAAATTATAGTTTGTTTTTTTTTTTTTTTTTTTTGCAAATTATTTATTCAAGTGTTGCAAAAATATCATTTTCAGTGTGGGTTCTGTATTTTTAAAAATTACTTCGTAGTTTTTGGCATATATGATTGGAAACAGAATGTTTTCTTATTTGCGATTTTTAGTTTTTGGTTTTTTATACATACAAATATATTTGTACTTCAAAACAGTTTTTTTCTTACAATAAATTGTATGTTTAAGAGGATTTACAATGGTCATGTCTGGCTATTTTAATAAATCATTTTCAATTTCTCATTATTTTTTATTTGTTGTATAAAAAAAACAGCATTGTAGAAGCTATCTATCACGAAATTATTTGGCGCCAAGATATAATAAATAAATATCTGTCGAATCATAATTTTCCATATGGAATATAATTTTGTAGATTTTTACATGGTCATGGTTAAAATAGAAATTTCAAAACACTTGGAAATATCTTTCAACAAGAGGCGGAAAAATAATAGGATACCAAGTGGATTATTGTTTGATGTGAATTGGAAGTATTTTTCAATATTTAAATAATTTCTTTATATTCATAATTTTCCACCCAAATTTAGCAAACATTTCAACGAGATCTTCAGTCAATAACAAATCTTATAATTAAAAAATTAAAATTTGTTACAAAAAAATACAAATTTTATGATACCTCTCACCAGCATCAATAGGTCATAGACGGCTTTAGCTCTTACTTATTTCGAACTGTTATACTCTTGTTACCAAGTGTTATAAATTTGTCTGTTAATTTCATATACTTGTAAACGACATTACCAAGTGTTATAACTTTGATTCCAAATGTCATATTCTTGTTTTTAATTGTTATACTATGTTTTATGACAATTATAACACAGAGTTTTCTATAATATTGGACTAAAAATCTTCTTCAAATTTAATACAACGTCCATTATTTTAAATATACCTCTCACATGTGATACATACCAGCATATCATTACTATGGGGTCGGTTTTAGCTCTTTCTTACTTGTTGGAAACTGTTATAACTTTGTTTCCAATGTTATAATCAGTATTATGCTTTCGTCTCCAAAAATCCTCAATTTAAATTGAAAATTTAAATTTGGTAGTCCTTCATTTTATGATAGCTCTCACCAGCAGCAATAGTTTGTAGACGACTTTAGTTCTTTGTTGTTTCGAACTGTTATAATCTTGTTTCCAAGTGTTATAACATTATTCGTAAATTTTATATTGATGTCGTAGACGTCATTAGTGTTTTCTTATTTGTTTCGAACTGTTATACTCTTGTTTCCAAGTGTTATAACATTGTTCGCAAATTCATGTTCATGTTCTTGTTTTTAATTGTTATACTATGTTTTATGACAATTACAACACAGATTTTTCTATTCTATTAGACTAAAAATCATATTCCAATTTGATACAAAACCCTTTTCTTTAAATATACCTCGCAAATCTGACAAATATCAGTATGATGGAATCGACCTCAGCTCTTTAATACTTGTTTGGAACTGTTATAACCTTGTTTCCAATGTAACAATCAGTATTGCCAGCATTTTTGTTGGCTCTTGTCCCCAAATTATTATGCTTTCGTCCCTAAAAATTCCCAATTTAAATTCCTTACAAAAATCCCCACTTCTTTAGCGACATATAAAAAAATGAACGAATAAACTGTGCTGTAAAACATCTGTAGTAATTTAAAAATAAAAAAAATATATAAAATATTTGTCATATCAGTTTTCGAGCTGCAATCACGGTTTCCACTCGAGCCAAAAATAATCTATCAAAATTTGCAGAAAATTTTACCAAAAAACTACCAAACAAAAAAAATCATATGTTGTAAAGATTTTATTTCTATAGAAAATTTTATTTCTATAGAAAATTTTGTCAAAATTTTATTTCTATAGAAAATATTGCCAAAATTTTATTTCTATAGAAAATTTTGTCAAAATTTTATTTCTATAGAAAATTTTGTCAAAATTTTATTTCTATAGAAAATTTTGTCAAAATTTTATTTCTATAGAAAATTTTGTCAAAATTTTATTTCTATAGAATATTTTGTCAAAATGTTATTTTTATAGAATATTTTATCAAAATATTACTTCTATAGAAATTGTTTACATAATTTTATTGCTTTTGAAAATGTTGTCAAAATTTTATTTCCATAGAAAATTTTGCCAAAACTTTATTTCTATAGAAAATTATGTCAATATTTTATTTCTATAGAAAATTTTGCCAAAATTTTATTTCTATAGAAAATTTTGTCAAAATTTTATTTCTATAGAAAATTTTGCCAAAATTTTATTTCTATAGAAAATTTTGTCAAAATTTTATTTCCATAGAAAAATTTGCCAAAACTTTATTTCTATAGAAAATTTTGCCAAAATTTTATTTCTATAGAAAATTTTGCCAAAATTTTATTTCTATAGAAAATTTTGTCAAAATTTTATTTCCATAGAAAAGTTTGCCAAAATTTTATTTGTATAGAAAATTTTGCCAAAATTTTATTTCTATAGAAAATTTTGCCAAAATTTTATTTCTATAGAAAATTTTGTCAAAATTTTATTTCCATAGAAACGTTTGCCAAAATTTTATTTCTATAGAAAATTTTGCCAAAATTTTATTTTACAGAATATGTCTTTCTATAGGAAGTTTTTCAAAATTTTCTTTCTATAAAAAATTAAAGTACTCTTAGTTGGAGAAGAGCATTTTTCAAAATATACCAAAACATCAAGAATTCTGCCAATCTACCAAACAGTAAAAAATCTACTAATTTTGATAGAATTCTACCAACTGTAGTAAACGTGGCTGTAATAACATCAAGACTTCGAAACACAACACCAGGATACTGACGATCGTTTTCCAAATGCTCGAGAAATAAAAATGGGAGTTCGGTAACCATGTATTTATGAACACAAAATTACTCTAAATACTCAAAATCATTTTATATTTATGGGATATAGTGTCCAAATCGATGATGAACACTGCAATATTTTTACACCCAAGTCCTCATGAAATGATTTTGCAATTGTAGAAAATTTGCTTAGCCAAGCTGAGTAAAATTATAAATTAGCGCTTGTGCCTCCGAAATAAAATCCTTTGTGCGTTTCTAGTCCAAATGTACCATGCAATGGAATATAGAGGAGCAAAGATTTTTTTAACTACTTTTAACTACTTCCTAACTGTTAGACTTTTGTTTTCAACGGTTATATTCGTGTTTCTATTTGTTATACTGCTGTGATTGTATTAATATCAGATTTTACTACCGAATTTAATATGCCAAAAAAAACATATATTTAAAATTTTTTTAAACCTCTCGCCTATAACAAACACCATTATTTCGATAGGGTCGATCCAATTTAGCTCTTTCAACTTGTTTGGAACTGCTATACGCCTGTCTATGACTATTATCCTTTTGTATAGGACTGTTAAAATATTGTTTCCATCTCTCATACTTTTGTTCCCAACTGTGATACTTTTGTTTTCAATTTCTATACTGTTATACTCCTGTTCCTGACTGTTATACTCTCGTTTATAACTTTTATAATCTTATTTTTATCTCATATTTTATACATCTCAACGTTTATACTTTTCTTTTAAATTTTTATACTGTTATATTCCGGTTTCTAACAACAAATGTCATCATCATCTGTAGGACGGACCCGACGTTATCTCATTCAACTTGTTTGGAACTGTTATATTTCTATTTCTTAATGTTACACTTCCGTTTGGAACTTTTGTAATCCCTAAACTGTTATATTTTCGTTTTCAATTTGTGTACTATATTTTACATATATATTTTCTTCCTCGGTTTTCAGGTCAAAGACAAACCCACTGTTGAACAATTCATTTCTATGAATCGCGGTATTAATAATGGCGGTGATTTGCCTCGAACCCTACTCGAATCTCTATATGAGTCCATACGAACGGAACCATTTAAAATTCCCCAAGATGATGGCAACGATTTAATGCATACATTCTTCAATCCCGACAAAGAAGGTTGGCTCTGGAAACAGGGCGGAAGGTAAGTACCAAAAAATCAATCAAATGGTGTAATTTGGTGTTTGGAATGATATTAACCTTTTTAGTATGTTCTCCAGATACAAATCCTGGAAGAGGCGATGGTTTATATTGAACGACAATTGTTTATATTATTTTGAATATACAACAGATAAAGAACCCAGAGGGATAATACCATTGGAAAATATATGTGTAAGTATTGGTCTAATGATTTGTGTGTCCTTGTGTATGTGGGTGGTGCAGGTGCAGGTTTCCAATGTCCAAGAAGAAATTGTTTTTCCCCACCCCCTCTATCATCATGATCATCTAATGTGGTTCGCTGCTGGAATTATACATATTTTGTGAATTCTTTTCTGTTATTTCTGTTCTTGTTATTTATGGTGGTTTGGTATGGTATGATTTCTATTTGTTATGGAATGGTTTGTTGTTTCTTGGAGTAGACTAGTTTCAAAACTAACCCAATTGTGGTTTAAATTAAAAACATTTGAACTAATTTGTTTGTCATTGGGAATGGGTTGCAAAGGAAATTTTAATTGAAATTTAAATCATTAGTTTAGATTCTTCTAAAACTAATTTTTGACAATATATTCAATGTTTTGTGTTTAAGAGCAAATAATTGGGAAATTCTTTACACAGACTTTCTGAAATAGGAGACGAATATTATGGATAATGGTGGAGAGTAACGATACCAGTATCATAACGATTATAACAGTTGTGATTTTCCGGTCAATTTTAAACGCATTTCTATATAATATATTTATCGGCCCTAGACCACTGTCATAAAACTTTGAGTTGTGCATTCACTATTTTGGGCCACATCCATGGTGTTTGGTAACGCTACAACTACATTATAACAATTATGACAGTTGTGATCTTCCGGTTAAGTTCAACTACAGCTCTATCGTAAGCCACCCCGAAGCCACCGTCACAAAACTTTGAGTGGTTAATTCACTAGTTTGATCCACCTCCATGGTGTTTGGAAACGCTACCAATATCATTATAACAATTATAACAGTTGTGATTTTCCGGTCAACTTTAAACCATGGTTGCCACTCGAGCCAAAAATATCTACCAAAATTGAGAGCAAAATTTACCCAAAAACTACCAAACAAAAAAATCTTTTTTTTTTCCAAAATTTTATTTCTATAGAAAATTTTGTCAAAATGTTATTTCTTTAGAAAATTTTGTTAAAATTTTATTTCTACAAAAAATTTTTTCGAAATTGCATTTCCATAGAATATTTTGTCAAAAGTTCTATCGAAAATGTTGTCAAAGTTTTTGTTTCTATAAAAAATGTTGTCAAAATTTTATTTCTATCGAAAATTTTGTCAAAATTTTATTTCTATAAAAAATGTCAAAATTTTATTTCTATAGAAAATGTTTGCAAAGTTTTATTTCTATAGAAAATTTTGCCAGCAATTTATTTCTATAGAAAATTATGTCAACATTTTATTTCTATAGAAAATTTTGTCAAAATTTTATTTAGAAAATTTTTGCAAAATTTTATTTCTATCGAAAATTTTGTCAAAGTTTTTGTTTCTATAGAAAATTTTGTCAAAAGTTTATTTCTATAGAAAACTTTGTATAAATTTTATTTCTATAGAAAATTTTGTCAAAATTTTATTTCTATAGAAAATTTTGTCAAAATTTTATTTCTATAGAAAATTTTTGCAAAATTTTATTTCTATAGAAAATGTTTGCAAAATTTTATTTCTATAGAAAATTTTTTTCTATAGAAAAATTTTTGCAAAATTTTATTTCTATAGAAAAATTTGCCAACAATTTATTTCTATAGAAAATTTTGTCAAAATTTTATTTCTATAGAAAATTTTGTTAAAATTTTATTTCTACAGAAAATGTTTTCAAAATTGTATTTTCATAGAATATTTTGTCAAAATTTTATTTCTATAGAAAATTTTGCCAACAATTTATTTCTATAGCAAATTTTGTCAAAATGTTATTATACCCACCACCATAGAATGGTGACGGGGGTATAATAAGTTTGTCATTCCGTTTGTAACACATCGAAATATCGATTTCCGACTATATAAAGTATATATATTCTTGATCAGGGAGAAATTCTAAGACGATATAACGATGTCCGTCTGTCCGTCTGTCTGTCTGTCTGTCTGTCTGTCTGTTGTAATCACGCTACAGTCTTCAATAATGAAGCAATCGTGCTGAAATTTTGCACAAGCTCGTCTTTTGTCTGCAGGCAGGTCAAGTTCGAAGATGGGCTATATCGGTCCAGGTTTTGATATAGTCCCCATATAAACCGACCTCCCGATTTGGGGTCTTGGGCTTATAGAAATCGTAGTTTTTATCCAATTTGCATGAAATTTTAAATCTAGAGGTATTTTATGACCATAAAGAGGTGTGCCAAAAATGGTGAGTATCGGTTCATGTTTTGGTATAGCCCCCATATAGACCGATCTCCCGATTTTATTTCTTGGGCTTATAGAGACCGCAGTTTCTACTCAATTTACCTGAAATTGGAAATCTAGAGGTATTGTAGGACCACAAATACGTGTGCCAAAAATTGTGAGTATCGGTCCATATTTTGGTATAGCCCCCATATAGACCGATCTCCCGATTATACTTCTTGGGCTTATAGAAACCGCAGTTTTTATCCAATTTACCTGAAATTGGATATCGAGAGGTACTTTAGAACTGTAAAGAGGTGTGCCAAAAATGGTGAGCATCGGTCCATGTTTTGGTATGGTCCCCATATAAACCGACCTTCCGATTTGGGGTCATGGGCTTATAGAAACCGTAGTTTTTATATAATTTGCCTGAAATTGAAAATCTAGAGGTACTTGAGGACCATCAAAAGGTGTGCCGAAAATGGTCCGTA
This sequence comes from Haematobia irritans, assembly GCF_050003625.1. Classification (NCBI taxonomy): domain Eukaryota; kingdom Metazoa; phylum Arthropoda; class Insecta; order Diptera; family Muscidae; genus Haematobia; species Haematobia irritans. Next base: position 36,808,869 of record NC_134398.1, read on the forward strand.
TCGTTCCATGTTTTGGTATAGCCCCCATATAGACCGATCTCCCAATTTTACATCTTGGGTTTATAGAATCCGCAATTTATATACAAATTGCCTGAAATTGGAAATTTATAGGTATTTTAGGACCATAAAGAGGTTTGCCACAAATGGTGAGTATCGGTCCATATTTTGATATAGCCCCCATATAGACCGATATCCCGATTTTACTTCTTGGGCTTCTAGAATCCGAAGTTTTTATCCTATTTGCCTGAAATTGGAAATCTAGAGGTATTTTCGGGTCATAAAGAGGTGTGCCGAAAACGGTGAGTATCGGTCCATATTTTAGTATAGCCCCCATAAGAACGATCACCCGATTTAACTCCTTGGGTTTCTAGAAACCGTAGTTTTTATCCAATTTGCTTGAAATTGTAAATATTTTGGTATTTTAGGCTCACAAAAACGTGTATCGGATTAAGTTTTTATCGGTACTTTTGGTAATGCCTCCATATAGACCGACTTCACTTCTTGAGGCTATAGAAGGCGCCCTGATCATGAAAATTGCTTGAAACTCAATGTAATATTTCCAGATTTTACTTCTCGGGTGAAAATCTACAGATTTAAGATTTCAAATCAAGACGTTATTTTATAATTTTCGTGCACACTTACAAGAGATGTTAATGATTCCTCTAAAACTCAAACAAAAATGGTTCTTATAAATCCAGAATCTGATATAGTCCTCATAGGTAAAATTTTTAAATTTATCTTCGGGAAGTGTCCTCAAGTCCTCAAGCCCTCCTGAAATTTCAAAGGAAACTCTAATATTTGGTTCATGGTGGTGGGTATTTAAGATTCGGCCCGGCCGAACTTACTGCTGTATATACTTGTTTGTATAGAAAATTTTGTCAAAAGTTAGTTCTATAGAAAATTTTGTCAACGTTTTTATTTCTATAGAAAATTTTGTTAAAATTTTATTTCTATAGAAAATGTTGTCAAAATATTTCTATAGAAAATGTTAAAATTTTATTTCTATAGCAAATGTTGTCAAAATTTTTTTTCTATGGAAAATTTTGCCAACAATTTATTTCTATAGAAAATTTTGTCACAATGTTATTTCTATAGAAAATTTTGTCAACAATTTTTTTCTATGGAACATTTTTTAAAAATTTTTTTTTCGATAGAAAATTTTTGTAAAATATTTTGTCCATAGAAAATTTTGTCAAAATTTTATTTCTATAGAAGATTTTCTCAAAATGTTATTTCTATAGCACATTTTGTCAACAATTTATTTCTATAGAAAATTTTTCCAAAATTTTATTTCTGTAGAGAATTTTTTCAAAATTTTATTTCCATAGAATATTTTGTCAAATGTTAGTTCTATAGAAAATGTTGTCAATGTTTTTATTTCTATTCTATTCTATTTTGTCAAAAGTTTATTTCTATAGAAAATTTTGTCAAATCTACCAAAACATCAAGTATTCTACCAATCTACCAAACAAATAAAAATCTACCATTTTTAGTAGAATTCTAGCAACTGTGGCAACAGTGCTTTAAACGCATTTCTATATAGCTCCAATATATTTTTGTATCGGCCCTAGAGCCACCTTTTTGGACGTGTAGTTCGTTTTCCATATTAGGGGTTCATTCCCACATTTGTTTTTGGCACATCTATGGTATTGTTACTGTGGATTTATTTCTTTGAGGTGTTATTTTAAGGATCCATTTGTTGTAAAAAATAATTGTGTAATAATTTCAATACATTATAGTTGGTTTCAAACCAATCTTCATTGAGGATATATGTCAACATATGTCAATATTCGCTTCAAAAGCAAATTTTCGTTTGTTATAATTTTTATAGAATGTGGAAAGCAAAATTTTGGATAATTTCCATTTTTTTTTTTTTTTTTTTGGAAAAAACATTTTATCTCTTTATGGCCAAAAATTAAGTCATTTGCTGTTTCCGCTGTCTACATTTCTGGATATTAAACCATTGCATGTAATACTTATCTTTTACGTCATTATGAAATTAAATCATTCCTATTAGAGAATGCTAAGTCAATACCCTTTAATAACATCCTTTGATGTAGTGGTGAAGGTGCTGTAATATTTTCCCTGTCCCTCCTATATTTGGTTTATGTGGACTTAATGCCTGGAAAAAAACACAATGTGCCAGTAATATTGGCAATTTAAGAACTATTTTTTTCTATAAATCATCTCATTTATATTTATAGGTTCGAGAAATTCATGATCGTAGTAAACCAAATTGCTTTGAACTTTTTGCTACTGGTGGAGCAGAAATTATTAAAGCATGTAAGACTGATTCAGAAGGCAAGGTAAGTTAAAATCGGCTGATTTTAATTTAATGTTTAATTTTTATTAATTTTTTTCTCTATATTTTTTTCTCTAAAGGTTGTTGAGGGAAAACATAGCGTATATCGCATGTCTGCAGCCACAGAGGAGGATCAACAGGAATGGATCAAAAGGCTAACACAGTCGATAAGCCATAATCCTTTCTATGATATTTTAGTACAAAGAAAGAAAAAAGCTTTAAGCAAAAGTTAGTATTAGCTTTACAACAACACCACCACCATCACAAACACCACCACCACCATTATTAACAACCACAACCAGAACTGCAACATAAGCAACAAAACCCGAACAACTGTAATAGATTTATTTCAAATAGTAACCATCATATCGATTAGGATCATCATCTCTATAATAATCCAAACGATACAATTTTATCCCGTATATATTCAAAATGTTTGTCACTTATTGTTTTCTCTTTGTATTGGAAAATATTTATTTTAAACGAGAAGAAAAAAGGAAGAAAAAAACTCACAACTCCACAATTTATAAAATTGTAATCACATCATTAAAAACAAAACAACAACAAAAAAATCGTCATTAAACAAAAAAAAAAAAAAACAAAAACCAAGTGCAAAAACCACATATTATTAAATGTATGTAATTATTATTATTATTAATTAATACTACTATAAAACTTCATATATAGTCTAGTTGCATATGTGTATATCCTATTTTATAATTATTTTAATTTTTCTTTAATTCGTTTTTTGGGGATCTCATATGAAGTTTTTTTTTTTTTTTGATAAATAGTAAACCATTTTTTTGTAATGGATTTTAGAAAAACGAAAAACACAAAAGTAAAAGAAAATCTTGGAACATTTTGTAGAAAACACAAACAAAAACAAAAACCACACACAAAAAAATGTTCTAAATTATGCACATTATATGAAATGTCCTTTATGTTTAATTGTTAATTATGGTTTAGTTAAAACTAAAACCCACCACATTACTCACCCCAATTGCCTCTTAGTTTTTTGCCTTTTATATATGCAATTCTGTTTTGTTTGCTTTGTCTTACAATATTCAATACCGATAGCTTGTATTTGTATGTATGTATGTATTTTTTTTTTCTTTTAATTATCATAATTTATATTAGTTAACAAAATTAAATTATTTCATATATTCTGGGAACTTACACCATTTTCACAATGTTAATTCGAAAAAAGTTCAAATGAAATTAAAAACAAAAAATAGTTTAACTATGAAGAAGTCTATATGTCTATAGAAAATTAAAAAAAAAAACTTCCCTGTTTTATGTTTAAATGTTTTCTAGACAAATATAGAAAGTATTCAATTTTTAATCCAAAAGTTTTTTTTTTTTGTTAAATCTTTTCTCTAGAAATTCTATGACAATTTACCTTAAAAATTTGATTTCAAAATTTGGATTTTTATTGTCTACATTATTTTGGTTTCATTGTAATAGTCTTGGAGTTAAAGTAATTTTTGTTGTGGAGCCCATTGTGATTTGTGATTTTTTTTTTTCGATACCAAAAGCATTAGTATTGCTTTGCCTATAAAAATTCAGGAAATTTTTTTATTACATATAGATCATTTTCTTTCAAAATCCCCAATACCAAGGGATGTTTCTTTATTTCAATTCGAAAAAAATTAAATTAAATTAAAACCAAAACAAAAATTTATTAAATTAAAAACAAAACCCAAACAAAAAATAAATGGCTAAAGAAAATATTTATTAAACCATGAAGGAACCGTTATGTCCATAGACATTTCCAAATAGTATATTGTTCTATTTGAATATTTTCTATACATATAGTTTTTTTTAGATTTTCGCCAAAATATGCAATGCCATTTTTCCTTAAACAATTATTTTGTATACATAGATCATTTTGTTTCAAAACTCCCAAAACCAAGGGATGTTTCTTTATTTCAATTCGAAAAAATAAATTAAATTAAATTAAAACCCAAAACAAAAATTTAATTAAATTAAATTAAAACACAACCCAAACAAAAAATAAATGGCTAAATAAATATTTATTAAACCATAAAGGAACCGGTATGTTCATAGACATTTCCAAATAGTATATTGTTCTATTTGAATATTTTCTATACATATAGTTTTTTTTTTTTAGTTTTTCGCCAAAATATGCAATGACATTTTTCCTTAAACAAATATTTTGTATACATAGATCATTTTGTTTCAAAACTCCCAAGACCAAGGAATGTTTCTTTATTTCATTTCGAAAAAATAAATTAAATTAAATTAAAACCCAAAAAAAATTCAAATTAAATTAAAAACAAAACCCAAACAAAAAATAAATGGCTATAGAAAATATTTATTAAACCATGAAGGAAACGGTATGTTCATAGACATTTCCAAATAGTATATTGTTCTATTTCAATATTTTCTATACATATAGTTTTTTTAGTTTTTCGCCAAAAAAAATCAATGACAATTTTTCCTTAAAAAAATTTGGTATACAAAGATCATTTTGTTTCAAAGCCCCCAAGAGCAAGGGATATTTCTTTATTTCAATTCGAAAAAAAAAAATAATTAAATTAAAAACCAACAAAAAAAATCAAATTAAAATTTAAAACAAAACCCAAACAAAAAATAAATGGCTAAAGAAAATATTTATTAAACCATGAAGGAACCTGTATGTCCATAGACATTTCCAAATAGTATATTGTTCTATTTGAATATTTTCTATACATATAGTTTTTTTTAGGTTTTCACCAAAAAATTCAATGACATTTTTCCTTAAACAATTATATTGTATACATAGATCATTTTGTTTCAAAACTCCCAAGACCAAGGAATTTTTCTTTATTTCATTTCGAAAAAATAAATTAAATTAAAATCCAAAACAAAAAGAAAATCAAATTAAATTAAAAAACAAAACCCCAAAAAAATAAATGGCTAAAAAATACAATTATTAAACCATGAAGGAACCTGTATGTCCATAGACATTTCCAAATAGTATATTGTTCTATTTGTATATTTTTATACATATAGCTTTTTTTAGGTTTTCGCCAAAAAAATTCAATGACATTTTTCCTTAAACAATTATTTTGTTATTGTCTATATAATTGTGTTTTATTGTCATAAAATTTTGAACAGTATTGAAATTGAAATAAGTTTTGTTTTTGTCCCCATACTGATTTGTAATTTTTTGTTTGCGATACCAAAAGCTTTACCTATGATAGTTCGGAAAATAGTCTACTTAAATACTTTTTGTTTTTGTTCCCATACTGATTTGTAAATTTTTGTTTGCGATACCAAAAGCTTTACCTATGGATATTCGGGAAATTGTTCTACTTAAAAAGGCCATTTGGCTTCAAAGCCCCCAAGGCTAACATATTTGTTTTTATTTAAATTCAAAACTGTTAAAACTAAAACAAATAAAATAAATAGCTAAAGAAAATATATTTTTAAACCATGAAGAAGGTTATACGCCTAAAAATATAGATTTGGGTAATTTTGGTCTGATAATTTTGATTCAAATTAATTTCCTTTTTTTGGTCATTATTTCGTGGAGGTGATTCCTTAATCCCAATGAAATAAAAGCCACAAATTTAATTTAATTTTATTGGGTCCTAATTTCATGGGGATGTTATCAGTACTCATATGAAATATAATCCACAAATTTTAATATAATTTCTAGAATTTTGAAATGGGCTACATCTCCAAATCGTTAAATAACACCCCTCAACAATATAGTTTTTGGTAATTTTTAATTTAATCTACATTCTTGTTTTTTGGCCGTTATTTCATAGAAGTGATTTCACTACTCCCATAAAATCAAGTCCGCATTTTCTAAAGCCCCTAAAAATGTAGTTATTGGTAATTTTGGTTTAATATAATTTCTTGTTTTCTGTGCTATTATTTCATGGAGGGGATTTCTCTATCCCAAATGAAATAAAAGCCGAAAATTGTAGTTAATTTTATTGGGTCCTTATTTCATGGGGATGTTACCAGTACCCATATGAAATATAATCCGCAAATTTTAATATAATTTCTAGAATTTTAAAATGGGCTACATCTCCAAAGAAAGAAAATATATTTTTAAACCATGAAGAAGGTTATACGTCTATGGAAATTTAAAAACTGTATTTTGTTTTATGTAATTTTTTGTTTTCTACACAATAAGAGAAAGTTTTCCATATTTAAACCAGAAGAATTTTGATTTTTTTTTTCGATACCAAAATTTTGCCTATTGCATCACCTATAAAAGTTGGGGAAATTATACCATATATTTATAGATAATTTGGTTTCAAAGCCGCCAAAGATAATTTTTTTTATTTATTTCAATTGAAAAAACATTTTAATGAAATTAAAAACAAGAAAGTGAATGGCAAAAAAAATGTAAAGCATGAAGAAGGCTATAGAAAATTTAAAAAAAAAAAATCTATTTTTTCCGGTTTAAATGTTTTCTATATAAACAGAAAAAATTTCAATATCTAAGCAATAGTTTTTTTTCCTTGTTCTGGTTTACGAATTCGCAAAACGCAAATTTTTTCACGTACTTCATTTTCCGAACTAAAATTGTTTATAACACGAAATGTTTACACACTATTTTTAAGGATAATGAATTTAATCGAAAGAAATTTCGTGCTAAAAAAAATGGAATGGTTCAGAGGTTATTGAAAGATTAAAATTTTGTGTTTTACAAATTCGTTAACCAGAATATGGGGGTTTGTTTGTTTGGTCAACTTTTCAGCAAAAAATTCAATGACAATTTACCTTAAACAATTATATTGTTATTGTCTACATTATAGTACCAAAAGCTTTAAGCTATTGCTAAGAAAATTCTTGAAATTGTTGTATTTAAACATTGATCTCTTTTCTAAACATATGGTGGATGCGATAATTTTTGATTTGTTTTAGTTTAATTCACATGAAACAATTTTCAACTTTAATATACCAACAATACTGTAGAATTCTCAACCTTAATTTTCCCATATACCTAAAGAAAGATACCTTCATTATGATTTATTTATTTGTTTTGTGTCCGAACTTTATTTTACCTACGGCCATTTTCATGTAGCTCCGTTGGGGTTTAACTGTCAATTAACAGAAAGTAAATTGCAAATATCTTTTCTCCAGTTAACTTTAACTGAAAAATTTCTAGCAGTTAAGCTCCAAAATGGCATATAGAATGTATAGATAAGATGACAGATATATCCATAGATCGGTTTACAAATTAGTTAGCTAACGTAGCACTAACGGAGCTTCATTAAAATGGGGGCTAGATTCATTTTTCGTAATTTGAAGTAAAAGTTTTTTTGTATTTTACATTTAAAAAAGTCTGCAATCTATTTTATTATTTTGTTTTAATTGTCATAATTGTCAGAGGAATCCGCTGAAAATCAATATTATGTTTTCTACCTTGATTGAGTTTTGCTTTCGCCAGGAATTTATAAAATTTTCTATAGAATTCTTAACTTTCATTTTCAAAACGAAAATTTTATATTAATGCCCAATTCATCAAATTAATTTAAATTATTTATGTATATAATTTAATTTCATACAATTTTAAACCCCAAAATGACTTCCAAATCTTTATTTTCAAAAAATTTTATAAAATGAAAAGTCAGGATTAATACCCAATTTACCAAATTCCTATAAATTATTTATATATAATTTAATTTAATATAATTTAAATTTTAGAACTCAATTTCAATCAAACTTGAAAATTATTCATAAAGAGCAGTAGAACAATACCACAAAGTTTATGGCAATGAGATCCAAATACAAACTGAAAAAAAAGACCCAAGTCTGGATTAATAAAGGGTGATTCTTTTGAGGTTAGGATTTTCATGCATTAGTATTTGACAGATCACGTGGGATTTCAGACATGGTGTCAAAGAGAAAGATGCTCAGTATGCTTTGACATTTCATCATGAATAGACTTACGATCTGCCACAACGTCGAATTTTCAGTGAATGGGCCCTAGAAAAGTTGGCAGAAAATCCGCTTTTTTATCGACAAATTTTGTTCAGCGATGAGGCTCATTTCTGGTTGAATGGCTACGTAAATAAGCAAAATTGCCGCATTTGGAGTGAAGAGCAACCAGAAGCCGTTCAAGAACTGCCCATGCATCCCGAAAAATGCACTGTTTGGTGTGGTTTGTACGCTGGTGGAATCATTGGACCGTATTTTTTCAAAGATGCTGTTGGACGCAACGTTACGGTGAATGGCGATCGCTATCGTTCGATGCTAACAAACTTTTTGTTGCCAAAAATGGAAGAACTGAACTTGGTTGACATGTGGTTTCAACAAGATGGCGCTACATGCCACACAGCTCGCGATTCTATGGCCATTTTGAGGGAAAACTTCGGAGAACAATTCATCTCAAGAAATGGACCGGTAAGTTGGCCACCAAGATCATGCGATTTGACGCCTTTAGACTATTTTTTGTGGGGCTACGTCAAGTCTAAAGTCTACAGAAATAAGCCAGCAACTATTCCAGCTTTGGAAGACAACATTTCCGAAGAAATTCGGGCTATTCCGGCCGAAATGCTCGAAAAAGTTGCCCAAAATTGGACTTTCCGAATGGACCACCTAAGACGCAGCCGCGGTCAACATTTAAATGAAATTATCTCCAAAAAGTAAATGTCATGGACCAATCTAACGTTTCAAATAAAGAACCGATGAGATTTTGCAAATTTTATGCGTTTTTTTTAAAAAAAAAGTTATCAAGCTCTTAACAAATCACCCTTTACCTAAAGAAAGAATATTTAATTACCAATTTACCAAAGTCATTTAAATTATTTATATTTAATTAGCAATAAAAAACCCTAGAATTTTAAAATGGGCTGTATATCCAAATCGTGAAATAACACACTTAAATATAGTGTTTGGCACAAATACTCGTGAAAAGTTTAGCTTAATTTCTTTTTTGGGGGTTTTATTTCATGGAAGTGATTTCACTACCCCCAATAAAATAAAAGCCATAAATTTTAAATTAATTATTTTATGGATGTAATTTCACTACCCCAATTAAGTTAAAGCCGCAAATTTTACTATAAATTCTTTTTTGGGGGGTTATTTCATGGATGTGATTTCACTACTCCAATAACACCCTAGAATTTTAAAATTGGCTACGTCTCCAAATCGTGAAATAACGCCCCTAAAAATATAGTTCTTTGTAATTTTGGTTTAATTTAATTTCTTTTCTTTTGGGCAGTATTTCATAGAGGTGATTCGTATATCCCAATGAAAAAAAAACACAACTTTTAATTTAATTTATTTTTGGTGCTTTATTTCATGGAAGTGATTTTAGTACTCCAATGAAATAAAAGCCGTAAATTTTAATATCTGTTTTGGGGCATTTATTCGTGAAAGTGATTTCTTAATCCCAATGAAATAAAAGCCGCAAATTTTAATATAATTTCCTTTTTGGGGGGGTTAGTTCATGGATGTGATTTCACTACATCTCCAAATCGTGAAATAACACCCATAAAAATATAGTTTTTGGTAATTTTGGTTTAATTTCTTTTCTTTTGGGTATTTTGTCATAAAGGTGATTCCTATATCCCAATGAAAATAAAACACAACTTTTAATTTAATTTATTTTTTGGGCCCTTATTTCATGGATGTGATTTCACTACCCCAATTAAATAAAAGCCGTAAAATTTAATTTCTTTTTTGGGGCATTATTTCATTGAAGTGATTTCTTTATCCCAATGAAATAAAAGCCTCAAATTTTAATATAATTTCTGTTTTGATTTCACTACATCAATAAAAACCCTAGAATTTTAAAATTGCCTACATCTCCAAATCGTGAAATAACACCCATAAAAATAAAGTTTTTGGTAATTTTGGTTTAATTTAATTTCTTTTCTTTTGGGCAGTATTTCATAGAGGTGATTCGTATATCCCAATGAAAAAAGCCACAATTTCAATTTAATTTATTTTTTGGGCCCTTATTTCATGGATGTGATTTCACTACCCCAATTAAATAAAAACCGTAAATTTTAATTTCTGTTTTGGGGCATTTTTTCGTGAAAGTGATTTCTTTATTCCAATGAAATAAAAGCCGCAAATTTTAATATAATTTCTTTTCATGGATGAGATTTCACTACCCCAATAACAACCCTGTAATTTTAAAATTGGCTACATCTCCAAATCGTGAAATAACGCCCTAAAAAATATAGTTTGGTAATTTTGATTTAATTTAATTTTTTTGCATTATTTTTTAGAGATGATTTCTTCATCTCAATGAAATAAAAGCCACAAATTTTAATTTATTTTTGGGCCATTATTTCATTGAAGTGATTTCTTGAGCCCCATGAAATAAAGCCTCAAATTTTAATATAATATCTGTTTTGGGGGGTTATTTCATGGATGTGATTTCTCTACCCCAATAACAACCCTGTAATTTTAAAATGGGCTACATCTCCAAATCGTGAAATAACACCCCTAAAAATATGGTTTTTGGTAATTTTGGTTTGGTTTAATTTAATTTTTTTTCTTTTTGCCAGTATTTCATAGAGGTTCGTATATCCCAATGAAAAAATCCACAATTTCAATTTAATTTATTTTTTGGGCCCTTATTTCATGGATGTGATTTCACTACCCCAATTAAATAAAAACCGTAAATTTTAATTTCTGTTTTGGGGCATTTTTTCGTGAAAGTGATTTCTTTATCCCAATGAAATAAAAGCCTCATATTTTAATATAATTTCTGTTTTGGGGGTTATTTCATGGATGTGATTTCACTACCCCAATAACAACCCTATAATTTTAAAATGGGCTACATCTCCAAATTGTGAAATAACGCCCTTAAAATATAGTTGTTGGTAATTTTGGTTTAATTTAATTTCTTTTGGGTATTTTGTCATAAAGGTGATTCCTATATCCCAATGAAAAAAACACAACTTTTAATTTAATTTATTTTTGGGGTCCTTATTTCATGGATGTGATTTCACTACCCCAATTAAATAAAAGCCGGAAATTTTAATTTCTGTTTTGGGGCATTTTTTCGTGAAAGTGATTTCTTTATCCCAATGAAATAAAAGCCTCAAATTTTAATATAATTTCTGTTTTGGGGGGTTATTTCATGGATGTGATTTCACTACCCCAATAACAACCCTGTAATTTTAAAATGGGCTACATCTCCAAATCATGAAATAACACCCTAAAAAATATAGTTTGGTAATTTTGATTTAATTTAATTTCTTTTTTTTTGGCATTATTTTTTAGAGGTGATTTCTTCATCTCAATGAAATAAAAGCCACAAATTTTAATTTATTTTTGGGCCATTATTTCATTGAAGTGATTTCTTGAGCCCCATGAAATAAAAGCCGCAAATTTTAATATAATTTCTTTTTTGGGTGGTTATTCATGGATGAGATTTCACTACCCCAATAACAACCCTGTAATTTTAAAATGGGCTACATCTCCAAATCGTGAAATAACGCCCTAAAAAATATAGTTTGGTAATTTTGATTTAATTTCTTTTTTTTTGCATTATTTTTTAGAGGTGATTTCTTCATCTCAATGAAAAAAAAACACAATTTTAATTTAATTTATTTTTTGGGCCATTATTTCATTGAAGTTATTTCTTTATCCCAATGAAATAAAAGCCGCAAATTTTAATATAATTTCTTTTTTTGGGTGGTTATTCATGGATGAGATTTCACTACCCCAATAACAACCCTGTAATTTTAAAGTATAGTTTGGTAATTTTAATTTAATTTAATTTTTTTGCATTATTTTTTAGAGGTGATTTCTTCATCTCAATGAAATAAAAGCCACAAATTTTAATTTATTTTTTGGTCCGTTATATTATGGAGGTTATTTCTTCACTACCCCAATAAAATAAAATCCGCATTTTCTAAAGCCCTTCTTGTTTTTGGGCCGTTATTTCATGGAGGTGATTTCTCAATCCCAATGAAATAAAAGCCAATAATTTTAATTAATTTTATTGCGTCCTTATTTCATGGGGATGTTATCAGTACCCATATGAAATATAATCCACAAATGTTAATATAATTTCTAGAATTTTGAAATGGGCTACATCTTCAAATCGTGAAATAACACCCATAGAAATATAGTTTTTGGTAATTTTGATTTAATTAAAATTTGTTTGGCATTATTTCTTAGAGGTGATTTCTTTATCTCAATGAAATAAAAGCCACAAATTTTAATTTATTTTTTGGGCCGTTATTTCATGGAGGTGATTTCACTTCCCCAATAAAATAAAATCCGCATTTTCTAACGCCCCTAAAAATATAGTTTTTGGTAATTTTGATTTAATTTAATTTCTTGTTTTTGGGCCGTTATTTCATGGAGGTGATTTCTCTAACCCGATGAAATAAAAGCCACTAATTTTAATTAATTTTATTGGGTCCTTATTTCATGGGAATGTTATCAGTACCCATATGAAATATAATCTGCAAATTTTAATATAATTTCTAGAATTTTGGAATGGGCTACATCTCCAAATTGTGAAATAACACCTATACATTTTTTTGGCAATTATGGTTTGGTAATTTTGATTAAATTTAATTTCTGTTTTTGGTCATTATTTCGTAGAGGCGATTCCTTTATCCCAATGAAATAAAAACCAAAAATTTTAATTAATTTTATTGGGTCCTTATTTCATGGGGATCTTAGCAGTATAATCCGCAAATTTTAATATCATTTCTAGAATTTTGAAATGGGCTACATCTCCAAATCGTGAAATAACAGCCCTAAAAAAATGTAGTTTTTGGAAATTATGGTTTGGTAATTTTGATTTTTAATTTCGTTTTTGGGCCGTTATTTGATGGAGGTAGTGATTCCTTTATCCCCATGAAATAAAAGCCAAAAATTTTAATTAATTTTAAAAATATCATTTTTGGTAATTTTGATTTAATTTATTTTTTTTTTTTTTTGGAGTATTACTTCGTAGAGGTGATTTCTTTATCTCAATGAAATAAAAGCCACAAATTGTAATTTATTTTTTGGGCTGTTATTTCATGTAGGTGATTTCACCACCCCAATAAAATGAAATCCCCAGTTTTTAATATAAATTTTAGAGTATTTCACGAAAATTTAAATTGGATCTTAAATCAGGCTGTTTATGAAGAAATTTAGATTCTTAACTATATTGTGATCTGAGGTCTGGGTATCGAAAATAGATAAATTGGGATATGTTTCCTTGTATTATGCTTAACAGAAAAATATTTGGTCTTCAATTGTGAATATAAATTAAATTAATTGTTTTTTTTTTTTTTTTTTTTTTTTTACCAAGATTCCTTCAATCAAGACAATTTAATATTAATCTCCAATGGCCAATAAAAAATTAAAAATGGACACAAATAGAAAATCCAATAAATGAATTTAATAAATTTTATGATCGATTTTTATTGGGATTAAACAAAGTTGAGAAACCAATTAATTAAGAAACCAATAAAAAATTTCATTTAAAGATTTGTATGAGCAATTCTTATTTTGATTAAACATAATATTCAATCAATACATTTTTTTAATCGAATCAATGAATTGGGAAAAATTCGAAATTGATTGTTGTTTTGTTAAAGAAAAAACAAAAAACGTTCAATTAATTTTTTTTTTAATTTAATTGCTTTGCCAAATTCCGCTAAGATTTTAATTGATTAACTCACTATTAAGGCTATTGTTACAGTGATTTAATATTTTACAAATATAAAATACAACTTTTTACCAGTTGTACCAGTTAGGTAGCCCATATTGGGCTAAAAGCATTACACACAAGTAATGTGCTCCAAACAATCGAACTTCCATTGTTTAGAAAAAAAAAACATTTATTTTACTGTAATAAAACCTTATCAAGAAGTCTACTTGGAAAACTATATCATCAATAATTTTGTGTCAATTAAAATCTTAAAGAAATTCAATTAAAAAGAATAATTGATTTTATTAATTTAGTAATTGAAGACAGAAATATTTTTTTGGTATATTTTCGAATTTGTAAGGAAAGAAATCTTAATTAAATTCAATTAAAAGAATAATTGATTTAATTAATTTTGTAATTGAAGTTATATTTTTTTATAGATTCGAATATGTAACAAAAACGTATTCTCGTTTATTTATTTATTTTTTTTCTTGAATTTATGGCCTGAACTGTTCAGTTTTTAAGTTCAAAACGCCTTATTTTACTTTAAAATAATTAAAAATATAAATAAAAATAAATATATTACTTTTAAATCTTAAAGAAATTTAAATGAAAATAAGAACGTAAACCTCAATTGAGTGAAATAATTGTAATTAATTATTTTAAAGGAAGTAACTGGAACAATAAAATGATTTTCAAGCAGAAGACCGAATATTGTCCAGGCCTTTAAGCTTGCGTTGGCCATCCTCTTATATGTGTCAATTGAAGGGAAATGGATTAAGATACTTTCCCTTCTTTTTCGTCAACCGACTCTTATAAGACCCCGATTGATACTACTTATATTAAAAGCTCTCTATATTTTTGTTTTTAGTTTTATAATAAATGAATAAATACTGAAGAAAAAAGAAAATTCTTTGTAGATGTCTATTTCTAAGCTTATTTTGTGTGCCCTTTTTTATCTGAATTATCTGGTGAAATTTCATTTAATTTTTCGTTTTTTTGTTCTGAAAATGGTGTAAACTGTATTTCATCCGTAATTGTGTGTATTTTTTGATTTATTCTACCCCCATGTCTTGTATCTTGAATTCAATGTCGTCATATACCATAATACTTTTTTTAGTTTTTTTTTTTTTCAATTATTATATGGCATTTAGTTTAAATTAAATTAATTGCCAATATCTTTATTTAAATTGTTATTTCTGCTATAAATATATAAATATTTTGTAAATTAAAAAAAAAAACAGAAACAAGTCGCTAGATTCAAAATATCAAATAGTTAAAAAAAAAATAAAAAAGAAATTATTATAAAAAAAATTCTCTTGGTTTTGTTTCTTCTTTGGTATGGGACGGTACAGTTATCAAAGGTAAGATACTTCTAAACAAATTTTTTCCAACAAGAGGAGTTGTTTTGGAATACCCGATGTTTGAATCAACAACGCAAAACTCGTGCAGGGGGCTAATCACGGCATTCGATATCGAATTCATAATCGGATCGAAAAAATTGTCGATACGATTAAAAGTTTGGATCACGGGATTCGATCGAAATGTGATGCAAGTTTTTAAGCGTTGCCAACAGCAAAAAACGAAGCAGAACAAAATGAAATGACAAAATTAAGTTAGCGTCACAAAATAGAATGTAGGAAAAAACATGTTTTTGGAGGCTTCAAAGTAAAAAGTACATTGTATTGCATTATATCTTATGGACCCATGCATTCCTCCGAATTCCTTCCTAATTGGAGGATGAGATGAATATAAAATAATTCGGCGACAAATAAGGAATAAAAGTGCACATTGTTATTGTTGTAAGTACATGGGTTTGAAATGGTGTGCACTGGTGTTAGAAAGTCGCCTTTTGCAGGCTCAATGGACGATTTCGGCTGACGAAGGAGGCGTTCAAATGGAAAATAATTTTTGGTGGCATGTCAACGTCAATTCTATCACTTTACATTTTATCTGCCGTTTTACAATTTTTTGCGAGTGGAAGCCTTCATAATTCACTATTCTTACAAAGTGGTGCAGAAGCGTTATGTTGTCACGGAATGGTACGGTATTTGGTTGATCACAATCTCTTGGATATCGATCTAGCATGTGCACTTTATATATGGTTCTTTGCCAAGCTAGGATGCTCGCTCCCGAAGTCGACTATGACCAATTTTTGATTAACTTTTATTGGGGTTGCATTAGTCCTAAATATTCAAAATATGTTCATTATATATAAATTTACTACAAATTAGCAACAATTCGAACTAAAACTATTATATTTACTATTCCTATATGGCGAAAACAAGTGAAAAATGTTTTACGATTGCAATTTACCAATCGAAAAAATTGTCGATCCAAAAAACTCGATATCGACTCCCGTGATCCGAAAAATTTCGATTTCGATCAAAAGTTCTCGATATCGAATGCCGTGATTAGCCCCCAGTTTATGCTCCCCAATAATCATTATAACTTATGACACCATTTGTCAGCTCGGTAACTATGTCAACAAGCAAAATTATAGCATTGGTTGAAAGAACACATCTTGCCGGCAGCACTTGGGGTGAGGACAAAGAAACCTTGTTAACTACATACAAGGTAATTGGCTGGTCAGTGGTAAACTATGCAGCGCCAGTGTGGACACTTCAAACGAGCGATACGCAGTGGAATAACATACAGACCTGTCAGAACGCTGCCCTTAGAACCGCAACAGGATGTCTCCGCAGTACACCCCTGGATCACCTTTATGCGGAGACCAAGAACATCCCAGTGCGTCGACACAACTGCATGTTTTCAAAGCAGTACCTCTTGGGTTGCCATCGAAGTTGTCATCCGAATCACCATCTTGTGGATAGACAACCTCCACCCAGGAATGTAAGGGTTGATCTTCACCTTCTAGAGCCCGAAATCCAGCGTTACAAAAGAGAACCTCTAGATCAGGCAGCATACCAGACAGGCCTGAACAGGATTCATGAGGATACTGTAGCTGAAGCGGTGAGAAGCTACAAGGTTAATCCTGTTCTCGGAGTCCGACCACCGCCCATAGCACCGGAGGGGAGAAACCGCCCACGGCTGACAAAGGTAGTTTTGGCCCAACTAAGATCAGGCAAGTGCAGCCGCCTCAATTCATACTTATCAGTTATTGATAGCAGCGTAGCCGACGTGTATCCCATCTGTCACATTTTTGCTTGCCCAGCTAGGTTAGGTTAGGTTAGGTTATGTGGCAGCCCGATGTATCAGGCTCACTTAGACTATTCAGTCCATTGTGATACCACAGTGGTGAACTTCTCTCTTATCACTGAGTGCTGCCCGATTCCATGTTAAGCTCAATGACAAGGGACCTCCTTTTTATAGCCGAGTCCGAACGGCGTTCCACATTGCAGTGAAACCACTTAGAGAAGCTTTGAAACCCTCAGAAATGTCACCAGCATTACTGAGGTGGAATAATCCACCGCTGAAAAACTTTTTGGTGTTCGGTCGTAGCAGGAATCGAACCCACGACCTTGTGTATGCAAGGCGGGCATGCTAACCATTGCACCACGGTGGCTCCCGTCGACGGGTAAGGCTTGCCCAGCTAAGCCTTACCCGTCTCACTACCAGATCACTCTAGACACACCCCATCCTTGTCGCAGAGTTCCATGATCTGGCTACCAGCTGAACTACACAAGCATAGAACAAAATGGATGAAACTACATTAAAAACTGTTACAACAACAACAACATAGCATTGGTACATTGGACTTTGCTTTTTCGCAAGTATTTTTATACCCTTCACCACTACTGTGGTACAGAATATAATAAGTTTGTGCATTTGTATGTAACGTCAATAAATAGTAGCCATAGACGTATCTTTTAGTATACCGATCGGCTTAGAATTAAATTCTGAGTCGACATTTTGTCAAAAATTTTATTTCTATAAAAAATTTTCTCAAAATTTTTATTTTTATAAAAAAATTTTTGTCAAAATTTTCTTTTCTATAGAAAATTTTTGTCAAAATTTTCTTTTCTATAGAAAATTTTTGTAAAAATGTTATTTATATAGAAAATTTTGTCAAAATGTTATTTCTATAAAAAATTTTGTTAACAATTTATTTTTATAGAAAATTTTGTCAATTTTTTTTTCTATAGAAAATTTTGTCAAAATTTTATTTCCATAAAAAATTTTGTCAAAATATTTATTTCTATAAAAAATTGTGTCAAAATATTTCTACAGAAATCTTTTTCAAAATTTTATTTCCATAAAAAATTTTGTCAAAATTTTATTTCTATAAAAAATTTTGTCAACATTTTTATTTCTATAAAAAATGTTGTCAAAATTTTTATATGTAAAGAAAATTTTGTCAAAATTGCATTTCTTTAGAAAATTTTGTCAAAATTTTATTTCTAAAAAATTTTATTTTTATAGAAAATTTTGTCAAAATTTTATTTTTATAGAAAATTTTGTCAAATTTTTTATTTTTTGTAGAACATTTTTCCAAAATTGTATTTCTATAAAAAATTTTGTAACTCTTAGTGGATAGGAAAATGCAAAATCTACCAAAACATGAAGAATTCTACCAATCTTCCAAAGCGTAAAAAATCTACAATTTTTGGTAGAATTCTCCAACTACTGTAGAATTCTACCATGCCCTTTAGAAGTCAAGCAAATCGGACCAAATTTTTGGTATTAGAATTGGACATGTGATACGAAATTCTCGTGACACGCGTGAGTCGTGAACAAAATCCAAAGCAACTCTCTTGAATGGGACTAAATTAAATATGTCGTGCGTTAGCGTTCGTGAGAAATAAAATCTGCAAAATCACCCTCTCGAAAAAAAATCAAGATTTATTCATACTCGTATATTAACTGAAATTACTCGAACAATAGTCTGCTTTTTACAATTGCTGATATCTGTTTGGAAAATGTCGTGAGTCTCGTGAATTTGTCGTGAATCACCTGAATTCTCGGAAATCTTGCGTGACCGTGAGTCTTTAAAAGTAGTTCGTGCGTGAGTATTGGTTTTCATTTCGTGAATGTGCGTGAGTGGTATTGGCTAGCACACGTATCGTGCGTGAATAAACATTTTGCTTCGTGAATGTGCGTGAGTGAAATTTCAGTAATGCGCACACCCCCAGTTGCTATAATGTCGTCAAGAGATTACATCGGTCTAACATGAACCTATATGTATACGAATTTGGCATATATCTGAATGGATCAATAATACCTCAAGATTTCCAATTTCAACATGGGTCGATGTATACCAAATTGGGCATATCTCCCTGCGGGCCTATAAACCACTACTGTAATTCTAACTTACATATCAAAACAAGTAAGGAAAGTCTAAAGTCGGGCGGGCCGACTATATTATACCCTGCACCATATCACATCCGTCAAATGTGTTGGGGGCTATATGTAAAGGTTTGTCCCAAATACATACATTTAAATATCACTCGATCTGGACAGAATTTGATAGACTTCTACAAAATCTATAGACTCAAAATTTAAGTCGGCTAATGCACTAGGGTGGAACACAATTTTAGCAAAAAAAAAAAAATATGGGAAACATTTAAATCTGAAGCAATTTTAAGGAAACTTCGCAAAAGTTTATTTATGATTTATCGCTCGATATATAACATATGTATTAGAAGTTTTCGGCCATTTTTGTCGAAATCAGAAAAACATATATATGGGAGCTATATCTAAATCTGAGCCGATTTCAACCAAATTTGGCACGCATAGCTACAATACTAATTCTACTCCCTGTGCAAAATTTCAACTAAATCGGAGTTAAAAATAGGCCTCTGTGGTCATATGAGTGTAAATCGGGCGAAAGCTATATATGGGAGCTATATCTAAATCTGAACCGATTTCAACCAAATTTGGCACGCATAGCTACAATGCTAATTCTACTCCCTGTGCAAAATTTCAACTAAATCGGAGCAAAAAATTGGCCTCTATGGTCAAATGAGTGTAAATCGGCCGAAAGCTATATATGGGAGCTATATCTAAATCTGAACCGATTTCAACCAAATTTGGCACGCATAGCTACAATGCTCATTCTACTCCCTGTGCAAAATTTCAACCAAATTGGGGTAAAACTCTGGCTTCTGGGACCGTATTAGTCCACATATGGCGAAAGATATATATGGGAGCTATATCTAAATCTGAACCGATTTCAATAAAATTTGGCACACTTGACTACACTACTAATTGTACTCCTAGTGCAAAATTTCAACCAAATTGGCGTAAAACTCTGGCTTCTGGGACCGTATTAGTCCATATCGGGCGAAAGATATATATGGGAGCTATATCTAAATCTGAACCGATTTCAATAAAATTTGGCACACTTGACTATAGTACTAATTGTTCTTCTTGTGCAAAATTTTAAGCAAATTAGGGTAAAACTCTGGTTTCTGGGGCCATATATGTCCATATCGGGCGAAATATATATATGGGAGCTATATCTAAATCTGAACTGATTTCTTCCAAAATCAATAGGGTTCTATTCTGAGCCAAAACACATACTTATGCCAAATTTGAAGTCGATTTTACTAAAACTGCGACCTAGACTTTGATTACAAAAATGTGTTCACGGACCGACGGACATGGCTATATCGACTCAGGAGCCCACCCTGAGCATTTTTACTCAAAGACACCATGTGTCTATCTCGTCTCCTCTGGGTGTTGCAAACGTATGCACTAACTTATAATACCCTTTTCCACAGTGTGGCGCAGGGTATAACTAGAGTGTCCGCTGCTGCCGATAAAATTGCGTTGGCTTCATATTTTTTTGATATTGGAGTACAATGGGAAGGTAGGACATCATGATTTTTCTATTTTCATTAGCTATGTACCGCTAGATGGCTCTACATAAAAAGTGTATTGCAGTAAAGCCAACGGACTTTTAATGGCTATTTGTTAACAGATAAAATTTTTATATCGGAGATCAAAACCACGCACATCGTAAAACCGTTAACCGGTTAAGTATTAGGCACCTTACAACATTAGTTTTCTTTTAGTACTGGATACAGAGAGTATTAAGATAACAAGAGAACAAAACTGTCAAGCGAAACTGCGACAGTCGGTGGCATAGATAATAGAAATACATAGATGTCCCATGGGTGTCAAACTAAGTTTGACAGTTCCGAAGATTAAGAATAAACGAAGAAAATCAAGAGAATTGAGAGATTTTTGGTACTCTTTTTAACACAACAGGGTGTTCTGTCATAAAAAACTCCTCATAAAAAATTAATTGTGAATGGACAACGAATACAAAAGAATCTCTCTTAACGAAAAAAAAAAAAAAACAAAACGAAATGTCAGAAAATTAATTTTTGGAACTGACACATTGTTTTTAAAGAGAAGAGTGGGACATCTATGTATTTCTATTGTCTATGGTCGGTGGTAGTCATGAGGAAATTTATCTAATGTCATGCAGTTTTTGTCGGCGCATCTCTCAAATATCATACAGTTTGCGTCGGCGTTACCCAGTTCAGTTCTCTGCCGGCCTTTTGAAACGTAAGAAAAATAGGATTTAGAACCTACTTTATAGTAACAAATGTTCTTTTATAATAAATCTTTTCATTCTATTTTTTGGCAGACAATTTTAAATTATAAGTGCCGTTGCCTTAATAAAGAATTTATAAAAATAGGGCTTCGACCGCAACGTCGGTTAAACCAAAGCTGCAGGCATTGTGCGACATCTATACAATTGACATTTGTTGTTTTTGTAGAAGAGAAATTTTCGTCCTCTTGTTTTCTTAATTCTCTCTGCTGGATACCTAAGCATAGTTGCCACCAGAGAATGAAGTCGACCCATTTTTGTCGGTGGAGGCTGACACTAAATTTGTGACTCTGGCGGCGACGGCTAAGCCGATATAAATATGTCTCTTCAGCAGCGGACAATTATGCATTATAAAATCCATTTGAAGACATTCGAATGGTAATGAGATTAGTTGTACAACCAATCTTATAATCAAATTTACATTTCATTAAGGATGTTTTCTTTTAGCACTGGATGCAACATTTGTATGGGCTATCGAGAACATCGTTGCACTGGTGTTCTATCCAGAACATCTAATCAGTGCACAGTGGTCGGTGCTATATGGAGTTAGCGGCCAAAAATACTTCCAGTATAGGTATCATCGTGCAACTTCGGTCACGGCTTTATAATTAAGTCAGGACTATTTAATAATAAAATGGGATTGATTGATGACGTTTTGGTATATCCCCCCATATAGACCGATCTCCCGATATTACTTCTAGAAACTGTATTTTCTATCCGATTTGGCTGAAAATTGAAATCTAAAGGTATATTAGGACCAAAAGTAGGTGTGCTAAAAATGGTGTGTATCGGTCGATGTTTTGGTATAGCCCCCATATCAATACTAGCACAATGTACCAAATTTTAACTGACTCGGATGAAATTTGCTCCTCCAAGAGGCTCCAAAACCAAATCTCGGGATCGGTTTATATGGGGGCTATATATAATTATGGACTGATATGAACCAATTGCTGCATGGTTATACTAACATCACGTACCAAATTTCAACCGAATCGGATGAATTTTGCTCTTCCAAGGGGTTCCGGAGGTCAAATCTGGGGATCGGTTTATATGGGGGCTATATATAATTATGCACCGATGTGGACCAATTTTTGCATGGTCATTAGTGACCATATACTAACACCATGTTCCAAATTTCAGCCGGATGGGATGAAATTTGCTTCTCTTAGAGGCTCCGCAAGCCAAATCTGGGGATAGGTTTATATGGGGGCTATACGTAAAAGTGGACCGATATGGCCCATTTGCAATACCATCCGACCTACATCGATAACAACTACTTGTGCCAAGTTTCAAGTCGATACCTTGTTTCGTTCGGAAGTTAACATAGCGTGATTTCAACAGACGGACATCAGAATCTACTCAGAATTTCACCACGACCCAGAATATATATATACTTTATGGGGTCTTAGAGGAATATTTCGATGTGTTACAAACGGAATGACAAAGTTAATATACCCCCATCCTATGGTGGAGGGTATAAAAAATTCTCAAAATTTTATACCTATAGAAAATTTTCTCATAATTTTATTTCTATACTAGCGTAACCCGGCCCGCTTCGCTGCGCCTTCCGAAGCGTATTTGGAGGAACATTTTGCATTAACTTAGTCAACTATATCCTTCGTGCTGAAAACAAATTCGAAAAGATTTCAATTCTTTTAAACAAATCGGACTACTTGATTTTTCGTTTATAGGTACAAATACGGCGGGAGAGGGTGTGCCCTTTCCTCCAAATTTTTTTAATAGTGTTCTGTATTCAAGTAGTTGGACAATCTTCTATATTTCTTGTGAATTTTAAGTGGGGTTTGTCAAGGAAAGGTATCCTTCTCCTCAACATATCTGAAAATTAAGCACTATATTATAATAACATACAAAAAATTACTGTTTCCCATCCAATAAATCGGAAAAAGCAAAAGTAGTAAAAAAATTTACCACATTGACATTTGCTAAATGTTGGAAAATGATGCACCCTCTACGTTGGCTGCCAATTTCATATAAATTTAAGTTCTTTACTAAAAAGAGGTCTGGCAAAAGCCTGTACAAAAATCATAAAACTATGTATCGAGTTCCCATTTACGGACAACCTTCTACTTTCAACTTAAGAAAAAAAACTGACAAAAGGGAACCCTCTCTTTACTAAAGTGAAGACTAAAAAGAAGTCTGGCAGAAGCCTGTACAAAAATCATAAAATTATGTACCGAGTTCCCATTTACGGACAACCCTCTACTTTCAATTTAAGAAAAAAAAAAAAACGGACAAAAGGGAACCCTCTCCCCACCTTCGCTCCACTCCGACCTGATATCGGACTATCACGTACCCTATATTAATTTCGCAACTTCTCAATGGTCCCTATAAATTCTATCGAAGTAAATCGATAAAGTTTATTTCAATTTTCCCCTTCCCCAACCAGATATCGAAAAATCATATACTAATTTAAAAATTATGTATAAATTTAATCACCTCCTGCCACGTCCCTGTAAATTTCAAGTAGATCGGAGATGTTTAAATTTTGCTCTATTGTTGTAAAGGGACGTCACTTTCCCCGATACAATATCGACACCCCTAACCTTCCCTGAAAATTCTTGAAACTTTCCTTCAAGTGTGGGGCAAGGAAGGTTGCTCTTCGTTCATAACCTTCCCCCACTGCTTTTGTAAATTTCAAGAAAACTTAAATTTTTTTGTAGTTTTAGAGGAGGACCTCCTCCCCGACCAAATGTCGAAAAGCGTATCTTTTGTAAACGTCCCAGAAAATGTCAAGCAAATTATAAGCCTAAAGGGGCGGCCTCTCTTCCGTCCAAATATCACAAAATCAGGTATCAACTATTACGGTTGACGGAGGTTACGATCTCTCCCCAGTCCTCTGTAAATTTCAAGTAACTCGGTAAAGTTTAATTGTTTCTCTGTATGTACTTAAGAGAAGCGGATGTCTCCCTATGCCCTTTTATTTTTATTAAAAAATCAGGAACCTGATATAAATTTCGTAACCCATTTTTTCTGTAAAATTTCAGTCAGGGTAGTTTAGTTTTGTTTGAACTTTCAAAAAAAAAAAAAACAAAATTTGGGCAAAGGGGTGGTCCCCCTCCCCGACCAAATATCGGAAAATAATGTAGCTGATTTTTGTCTACATGCCAACCTCAACATTCAATGAAAATTTCAAGCAAATCGCATAATTTTGTTCCAAGTTTCAAAAAGTAGGGCAAGGGGGAGGTGCCCCTCCCCATCCGCATATGAAATCATCGGGTACCCCATATTAATTCCATAACCTCACCACATGTTCTCTGTAAATCTCAGATAATTTAGAGAATTTTAGTTTTTTCACTGTACTTTAAAAAAAGTCGAACAAAGGAGAGGCCCCCCTCCGCCACCAAATATCGAAATAAAAAGTAGCGAATCTTTGTCTAGATGCCAACCACAATCTTCAACGAAAATTTCAACCAAATCGGTCAACTTTGGTCCAATTTTCAAAAAGTCCGACAAAGGGGAGAAGGAACACCCCCTACGATCTCTGAAAGTTTCGAGTAAATCGGTTCAGCCGTTTCGGAGCCAACTCGGTACATACAAACAAACAAATAAACAAACATAAATTGAATTTTATATATATAGATAATATTTTTATACCCACATAGGTATATTAACTTTCTCATTCCGTTTGTAACACATCGAAATATTGCTCTAGGACCCCATAAAGTATATATATTCTGGGTCGTGGTGAAATTCTGAGTCGATCTGAGCGTCCGTCCGTCTGTTGAAATCACGCTAACTTCCGAACGAAACAAGCTATCGACTTGAACCTTGGCACAAGTAGTTGTTATTGATGTAGGTCGGATGGTATTGAAAATGAGCCATATCGGTCCACTTTTACGTATAGCCCCCATATAAACGGACCCCCAAATTTGGCTTGCGAGACCTCTAAAAGAAGCAAATTTCATCCGATCCGGGTGAAATTTGGTACATGGTGTTAATATATGATCTCTAACAACCATGCAAAAATTGGTCCACATCGGTCCATAATTATATATAGCCCCCATATAAACCGATCCCCCGATTTGGCTTGCGGAACCTCTAAGAGATGCAAATTTCATCCGATCCGGCTGAATTTTGGTACATTGTGTTAGTATATGGTCTCTAACAACCATGCAAATTTGGTCCACATCGGTCCATAATTATATATAGGTCCCATATAAACCGATCCCCAGATTTGACCTCCGGAACCCCTTGGAAGAGCAAAATTCTTCCCATTCGGTTGAAATTTGGTACGTGATGTTAGTATATGGTATCCAACAACCATGGCGGAATTGGTTCCTATCAGTCCATAATTATATATAGCTCCCAAATAAACCGATCCCCAGATTTGACCTCCGGTGCCTTTTGGAGAAGCAAAATTCATACGATCTGGTTGAAATTTGGTACGTGGTGGTAGTATATGATATTTAACAACCATGCCAAAAGTGGTTCATAATTATATATAGCTCCCATATAAACCGATCCCGAGATTTGGCTTTGGAGCCTCTTGGAGGAGCAAATTTCATCCGAGTGAGTTGAAATTTGGTACATTGTGCTAGTATATGGCCGTTAACAACCATGCTTAACTAGGTCCATATCGGTCTATAGTTATATATATCCCTCAGATAAATCGGTCCCCAATCAATGGGTCCATATCAAGTTCATAATTGTATATAGCCCCCATATATGCGACCCCCATATTTCAATTCTGGTTCTCTACGTACCGTGCAAAAAGTCCATATCGATTCGTAATTATTTGTAGACTTAACTATACATAACTTTTTGTCTAATATATACCACGTATGGACTAACTTACAATTTAGAAAACGATGTTAAGAAGATTTAAGATACCACAACCCAAGTAATTCGATTGTGAATGACAGTCTTTCGTAGAAGTTTCTACGCAATCCATGGTGGAGGGTACATAAGATTCGGCCTGGCCGAACTTACGGCCGTATATACTTGTTTTTTTTTTTAATTGTATTTCTTTTTGTCAAAATTTTATTTCTATAGAAAATTTTGTCAAAATGTTATTTGTCAATTTCAATGTTTTCAAAATTTTATTTCTATAGAAAATTTTGTCAAACTTTTATTTCGATAGAAATTTTTACTCAAAATTGTATTTCTATAGAATTTTTTCTTGAAATTCTATTTCTATAGAAAATTTTATCCAAACTTTATTTCTATGGAATATTTTGTCAACAATTTATTTCTATAGAAAATTTTCCAAATTTTATTTCTATAGGATATTTAGTCAACTATTTATTTCTATAGAAATATTTGTCAAAATTTTATTTGGTGAACATTTTGTTTTGTCAAAATTTTATTTTGTCAAAATTTTATTTGTATAGAAAGAACATTTTGTCAAAATTTTATTACTAGAAAATTTTGTCAAAATTTTATTTGTCAATTGTTATGTTGTCAAAATTTTATTTCTATAGAAAATTTTGACACAATTTTATTTCTATAGAAAATTTTGTCAAAATTTTATTTCTATAGAAATTTTTACTCAAAATTATATTTCTATAGAAATTTTTACTCAAAATTGTATTTCTATAGAATTTTTTCTTGAAATTCTATTTCCATTGAAAATTTTATCTAAACTTTATTTCTATGGAATATTTTGTCAACAATTTATTTCTATAGAAAATTTAGTCAACTATTTATTCCTATAGAAATATTTGTCAAAATTTTATTTTGTGAACATTTTGTTTTGTATAAATTTTATTTTGTCAAAATTTTCTTACTAGAAAATTTTGTCAACATTTTATTTGTCAATTTTTATGTTGTCAAAATTTTATTTCTATAGAAAATTTTGTCAAAATTTTATTTTTATAGAAAATGTTGTCAAAAATTTTTTTTTCATAGAAAATGTTGTCAAAATTTGTTTTCTATAGAAATATTTGTAAAAATTTTATTTCTATAGAAATATTTGTAAAAATGTTATTTCTAAAGGAAATTTGTTCAAACTTTTATATCTAAAGCAAATTTTCTCAAAATTTTATTTCTATAAAAAATTTGTTAGAAATCAATTACAATTTTAATTGGAAAAATTATTGATGATTCCGCATTACTAATGTGCGCTCACAATAAATGTAAATATCTCATCGAGGGTGATCTAAAAAATATAACCCAGGACATTAAGAACACTTTTCAACACTGAATTTTATTAATATTTCTTACCTTTTTCTTTTCCAAAATAAGAATTTTCCAATATATATTTTTTAATATAATATTCTCTATATTTTCTCAAATCTTCTTTGTTAATGTTTTTGTATATGTTTTTGTTATCATATTTCTTTTGTGTTACTCATTATTCTTGATCTTTCTATGTTTTATAATTATATTCCGATATATATATTTTTTTAATATTTTTCTCCAGTTTGTTAGAATCATGTTCATTTTAATGTCTATATTATAATAATTTAAGATTATTTGCTTTGTTTTATTTTCTAAATCTAAATATTTCAGTTATTAATATAATGTAATAATAATTAATAATCGTTTACTAATAGTAATAATATTTTTATATTTTTCCTCTGATAATGATAATAATTTATGATAATATTTATTATAATAACATTTTAAACAAGTGTTTTTTTTTCTTTGCCACATATTTTCATATTATAAATTTATTGGAATATAAATTTTATGTTTTGTTTAATTTTAGGAAATTTTGTGGCTTATGATCTTTTTATTTCTTTTTCTTTAAATATATATGTGGTTTTTAATAATAATATATATACTATATATTATTTAGTAATAATTTTTATGCTCTAATCTTTCTTATTTCACTATTTTGTAAAAGTTGTTTTTATGCTATTTAGTATTATGCTGTATATTATAACTAAAAGTAACTCATATTGAATGTTATGATTTTAAGTCGTTGTAAAATATTTTTTAAAATATTTTTGAACCTAATTTAGCATGGATTAATTGAATCAATATTATGGAAAATAGAGTTAACAAGCTTTATATAATTTTTGTAATTTTTGATAGATGAGATTTTTATATTTTTTTTTTTCAATAACTAAAACTAAAGCCAAGCTTGCAATAGTTTTTTTTAATTCATAAAGGGAAATACGGTCTCTTTAAAATAGAATGTTTATATTTTATAAATAGTTTGATATTTAATTTTAATTTATTTTGTGGATTCATCATTTCTACTGATAATAATAAATTATTTATCTTTATAATAAATTTTAGTACTATTTTGTTTTTGTTTTTCAACCCAAAACAACATAAGTATCTGTTTACAAATTTATTCTGTCGTTTGTATTTTACGTATTTTTGTGTTGTAATTATTTCCATGTTGGCAAAATTTAAATATATATTTTTAATACCTTTCTTTGCTAATAATGCATATAATTTGTGCGCAATAAATATTTTATTTATTTTTTACATATGTTCATGTTATATCCTTATATTGTGTTTAAGTTTTTTTATTAACTTTAATTAAAATGTATTCACTTAGTCTTTAAAATTTCTTCTAATTTCTAAAAATCAAAAGCCTGAAGTTCCTTAATAATTAAAATATAAAAATAAAATATTTTGTTAAATATAATATTTAATTGTTTTAAGTGTTTTTCAGCATTTTCCCATTGCAACTTTTAATTAAAAAATAATAAAAAATGCACAATATTTTATATAAGTTAAATGCATTGTAGGAACTTCTTAGAAAATAAACAAATTATTTTTTTTGCTTTAATTATAATAGTATGATATGAAATAAATATGCCAATGAAAGTGAAGGAAAGTTTATTAATTCAATATAATGTACAAAAATTTATAATTTTCAATATTGACCAAAAAATGGGGTTAAAAATAATCATGTTATCAAAACCAGGATATTGTTAATACTCTGCCTACAAATATATTTCAGGTTCACTTCGGTCCATGGTGATACAAAAAGTGATGAACTTCTCTCTAATCAATGAGTGCTGCCCGATTCTATATTAGGCTAAAAGGGGACCTTCTTATAGCCGAGTTTGAACGGGGTTTTCCATTACGATGAAATTGCTTTTATTGAGCCCACTACCCTCAGTATGCAAAGCGGTCATTCTAACCATTTGACCACGGTACACAGTACTTTGAAAACGGCAAAAAATTATGTGCTCCAATTTTTATTTTAATTTCTGTTCAAAATACTTAAAATTTTAAGCTTTTTGTGGTCAAATGGGATTAAATTACTTGCTCTAATAGAAGGGAACGGAAACGTTTTCTTTATGCGAGTATAGGATATTTTTTAAAGAAAATTTTTTTTTTCAAAATTTTATTTCTATAGAAAAGTTTGTCAAAATTTTATTTCTATAGAAAAGTTTGTCAAAATTTTATTTCTTCTTTTTCTCAAGTTCTATTTTTATTTCTGTTGAAAATTTTATCAAAATTTTATTTCTATAGAAAATTTTTGCAAATTTTTATTTCTATAGAAAACTTTATCAAGATTTTATTCCTAAGAAAATCAAAATAGGAAATAGGAAAAATTTCTCCAAATTTTATTTTCATAGAAAATTTATGGAAATTTTTATTTCTAAAGAAAATTTTCTCCACACACTGAAAAAACAGTGAACCCAGCAGGAAGAAAACTTTTGGTTAATTTTAGAAAATTTTGAATATTTTTAGAAAATTTTAAGCTTTTGAGCTTAACATGGAATCGGGTAGCATTCAGTGATAAGACAGAAGTTGACCACTGTGGTATCACAATGGACTGAATAGTCTAAGTGAGCCTGATACATCGGGCTGCCACCTAACCTAACCTATTTCAATGGACAATTTTCGCAAAATCGTATTTCTGTAGAAGATTTTGTCAAAATTTTATGATCACCTCAAACATGTTTTAAGAGCAAAATGTTATTTTTGGGTAGTGACCATGTAACATGGTTTTCGCAACCATGTTATTTTCTCGGAAATCATGTATCTGATTTCGGCAAGCAGGTTATATTTGACGAGAAAATAACATTTTAGTGACAAACATGTTACATGGTCACCATACAAAAATAACATTTTGCTCTTGAAACATGTTTCTTCTCTGGGTGTAAAGACAATCAAAATTTTATTTCTATAGAAAATTTTTTAAAATTTTGTTTCTATAGAAAATTTTCTTAAATTTATTTCTAAAGAAAGTTTTCTCAATATTTTATTTCTACAGAAAATTTTCTCCAAAGTTTATTTCCATAGAAAATTTTCTAAAAATTTTATTTCCATATGAATTTTTTGCAAAATTTTATTTCTAAAGAAAAAATTTTCCACATTCTACAAAATATTCCTCAAATTTTATAGAAATACAATTTTGAGAAAATTTTCTAATGAAATAAAAATAAAAAAATTTTTCTAAAAAAATACATTTTGGCAACATTTTCTGAAGAAATAAAAATTTTTCTAAAAAAAAAAAATAAAATTTTGGCAAAATTTTGTGAAGAAATAAAATTTTGACAAAATTTTATTTTTTTTTTTTGAAAAAATTTTATTTCATTAGAAAATTTTCTCAAAATTATATTTCTATAAAATTTTTTTCTTTCAAAATTTTATTCTAAATATTCCTCAAATTTTATTTCTACAGAAAATTTTGTGAAAATTTTATATCTTTAAAAAATTTTGTCAAAATTTTATTTCTAAAGAAAATTTTCTCAAAATTTTATTTCTATAGAAAATTTTCACAATATTTTATTTTGTCAAAATTTTATTTCTATAGCAACTTTTATCAAAATTTTATTTTTTCAGAAAATTTTGCCAAAATTTTATTTTTTTTTTTAGAAATATTTGTCATGTTTTATTTTTATAGAAAACTTTCTCCAAATTTTACTTCCATAGAAATTTTTTGCAAAATTTTATTTCTATGGAAAGTTTTATCAACATTTAATTTCTATAGAAAATTTTGTCAAAATTGTATTTCTATAGAAATTTTGTTAAAACTTTATTTCTATAGAATGTGTTGCAAAATCTATCAAACAGCAAAAAATCTACCGTTTTTGGTAGAATTCTACCAAGTGTGGCAACCGTGGATCAGAGAACGGCTGCGATCTACCGCAACCGACCAGTGTATTTAGTAAACACCAACATTTGCAATCTTAAAACACCAATTGGTAAAACAAATTTCAACCACCAATATCCAATGCAACCGACGACTGTCGGTGTTTGTTAGTATCAGAGATGGAAAATACAATTTTTAAGAAAGTACAAAAAAATGTATTTTTTTGAGCGAAAAAGTATTTTTCACTAAATTTTAACAAAACTTCCATTGGAATATTATTGCCAAGAGAACCTTTAGACTGAATTTTGTATGTCAACTCCTCAATTTTAATTATTGTTTTTTTTTTTTTATATCCACTTACAAAGACTACAGTAGTATTGTAATCACGGTAGATTGGTAGAATTCATGGTATTTCATAAATTTTCTGTAGATAAATAAAAATAATTTTTTGACGAAATATTCTATAGAAATAAAATTTTGACAAAATTTTCTACCGAAATAAAGTTTTGGCAAAACTTTCTATTTTTCAACAGAAATAAAAGTTTGACTAAATATTCTATAGAAATAAAATTTTGACAAAATTTTCATCAGAAATAAAATTTAAACAAAAATTCTATAAAAACAAAATTTTGACAAAATTTTCTATAGAAATAAAATGTTGACAAAATGTTTTATAGAAATAACATTTTGCCAAAATTTCCTATGGAAAAAAATTTTGACAAAGTTTTCTATAGAAATAACATTTTGCCAAAATTTCCTATGGAAAAAAATTTTGACAAAGTTTTCTATAGAAATAACATTTTGCCAAAATTTCCTATGGAAAAAAATTTTGACAAAGTTTTCTAAAGATATAAAATTTTGACGAAATTTTCTACCGAAATAAAGTTTTGACAAAACTTTCTATAGTTATTAAATTTTGACAAAATTTTCTATAAAAATAAAATTTAACAAAATTTTCAACAGAAATAAAAGTTTGACTAAATATTCTATACAAATAAAATTTTCATTAGAATAAAATTTAAACAAAAATTCTATAAAAATAAAATTTTGACAAATTTTTCTATAGAACTAAAGTTGTGACAAAATGAAATAAAATTTTGACAAAATTTTCTATAGAAATAAAATTTTGACAAAATTTCCTCTAGAAATAAAATTTTGACAAAATTTTCTATAGAAATAAAATTTTGACAAAATTTTCTATAGAAATAAAATATTGACAACATTTTTGCTAAATAATATTTTTTTATAGTTTTAATAAGTCTGTTAAAGATTTTTTTCAAAATATTAAAATATTTTTCAAAACTAGTGTACAATAAATCTTATATCGGCACAAAAATTTCTACACAAAAGGTACTAAATCATATGCGGGGGTACTACGGTACTGACCAGGGTGTAAAAGTATTGAAAAAAGTACTATAGTACTGTATTTTCCATCCCTGGTTAGTATGAGTGTTGTTCCTTTGATAACACCGTAGTAAAGCAATCACACAAATTGGTTGTGGGATAATAGAAATACATAGATGTCCCATGGGTGTCAAACTAAGTTTGACAGTTCCGAAGATTAAGAATAAACGAAGAAAATCAAGAGAATTGAGAGATTTTTGGTACTCTTTTTAACACAACAGGGTGTTCTGTATAAAAAAACTCCCTCATAAAAAATTAATTGTGAATGGACAACGAATATAAAAGAATCTCCCTTAACGAAAAAAAAAAACAAAACGGAATGTCAGCATTAGCGTAGCTAGACAATTTTCCTAGGGGGGGCTATAGCCCCCCTAGCTAAAAATGTATATTTCATTTTTTTTTTTCATTTTTCAAATTCTTCTTTATTAATTTGATTTTTAAATACAATACATTTAATGAGATTTTATCACAGTAGATATTACAACAAATGAGACACTGGCTGGCAATATAAGCTATGTTATTTAAGATACATATTATTAAAGGCAAAAACAGGTTAAAGACCTTTATATGAAATTAAACAAAAGTCAAATATTGTTGAAAATTAACATGCATGCAGAAGATTATCTAATTCAATAACCTGAAACAAACATATATTTTCAATTTGATAATTTAATATTAAAATAAGAAATATTTTAATATACTCGCTCTACACAAGACCTTATCAAACAATAAGGGGAAGTTTCAATTTTGGAAAAATAATTTAAATTTAGCCTTTTGATGAAATCACAAATTTTCTCATATCCAGTTTCATTATGAAGTAATGAAGTAGAGTATCTCCAATTCTTTCCATTGATAATTTTTAAACATTTATTTTGTACAATCTGTAACTTCTCCAAATGGGTCTTTGCAGCTTTGAACCAAACTGGACATGCATATGTTAAAATAGGTCTTATGATACCTTTGAACAGTAGATTCTTATTTTTATGATTCAGCAGAGACTTTCTACACAAAAGCGGCCACAACGCCCTTAACGATTTTAGCGATTTGTTACGGATCTCTTCTAAGTGTTTCCCATAAGATAATTTTTTATCTAACGTGACCCCCAGATACTTGACACTATCAGCAACCGCAATCGTTTCATCTCCAAACTTAAGCCTTCGATTCGGCTTCCTTTTAGGGGATTTATTATAAGGAAAAATAATCGCCTGCGTTTTACTGGGATTTATTTTAATCTTCCATTTCGAAAAATACCTATTGCAAGACGCCAGTCCTATTTCCATTTTCTTCAAAAGCGCTTTAGTTACCTTACTAGTAGTAATAAGCGCAGTATCATCTGCATAATAAGCAACTTGCATGTACGATGGAGGAGAGAAATACGATGTGTATATTGAGTAAAGCAAAGGCGAGAGAACGGAACCTTGTGGCAAACCAGTAGAAAGAACTTTTTCGTCCGAGTTGATGTTGTTGACAGAGACGATAAAAGATCTCCCATCAAGAAAATCAGAGATAGTTCTGCTGAGATAATTTGGCACGTTTCCTCGAATTAATTTATAAATAAGACCCTTATGCCATACAGTGTCAAAAGCTTTTTCTATATCAAGGAGGACAAGTCCTGTAGATTGTCTATTGCGTCTGTTGTTACCAATAATATTTCCAATTCTAGTGATTTGATGCACACAACTATGACCGCTTCTGAACCCAAACTGCTCATTACATAATATCGAATTGTCCTCCGCGAAACTGAAAAGCCGTGAATGGAGAGTTTTTTCGTATACTTTGGAAAGATTACTCAGTAAGCTGATGGGCCTATAATTTCTCGGGTCAGTTTTCGATTTATTTGGCTTATGAATGGCAATAACCTTAGCTTTTTTAAAACACTCAGGAAAATAATATAGCGACAGACAACTGTTGAAGAGCAGTACCAAAAGTTTTAGTGCTTTTTCAGGCAACTGCTTTATCAATACATTCGATATGCCATCAAATCCAGGAGATTTAGACGCTTTAAGGCCAGAAATTACGCTCAAAATTTCATTAAAAGTGATACGATCAATAGTATCAGGATTGACTTCTTCCTCAAATAGACTTTTAACACACGATTCCACTTCAGCATCAATAGAATGCCTATAACCTGAAGTAATATTATTTGCACTTATAAATGTATCCGCCAGCACTTGAGCCTTCTCCCGATCAGATATTATTTTAATGTTGTTTTGAAGTAGAGTGGGAATCGTGATATTTCCTTTACCACGCAAACTTCTACTGATCCTCCAGAATGACTTATCTCCAGGTTTTAAATTTGACAGCAAACTGGTCCATTGCTTGTTACGGTACGTCCTAATCTGCTCATCAATTAATTTGCTCAAAAGTTTGGCACATTGTTCATACAAATTAGCCTCCACAGCGTTAGGTGCACGTTGACTCTTACGCTTATAAGATCTTCTCACTTTAATACATTTGATAATGCTAGTAGGTAAGTTGTAGTTATAAGATGTATCTACTTTTGGTGTAGAAGCATCCCTTGCTTCAAAAATCACATGCGTTAGATTTGAGATTTCAAAATCAATCGATTCTTTTAAATAAAAAAGGTTGTCTTGCAATACTATTCTGGATTCGATGTACCTTTTGTAATGTGCCCAGTTAGCAAGCTTATAATTGTAATGACTAGTGTCAACGTGTTTGGCGCTGGAGAAATTTGCGGTACACACAATCGGGCGATGATCAGAAGGCAATAAATACTCAAGAACATCAATTGTGAAATCAAGATTACAGTTACTGATTGCCAAGTCAATAGTTGAAGAGTTACGGCTGAGTTGGTGCGGATAATAACTTGGAGAATCAGGGTAGTAAATTACAAAGTTTGAATTTTGTTCAATACTGGACAATAGTTTGCCAGCTGTGTTAGTAGCGCTACAATTCCAAGAAGTGTGTTTTGCATTAAAATCTCCTAACAATAAAAAATCTTGAGCATTCGAAGTAAGTAGGCGAATATCTCTTTCAAAGTTGGGGCCGTATCTGGGTGAATATGCCGCAGTTACAAAGAGAGTGCGATTATTAATTGTAATTTCAACTGAAATACATTCTATATGCAGCGTAAAAAACGAAGGTAAAATCCTGTGTTTAATGCATTTACGTATAATCAACGCCACACCACCACCTCTGGATTCCAAGCGATCATTACGCTCATCATCATTATTTATATTTCAATTAATGTTTTATTTCATAAAAATTAATAAAAAAAATTAGACATCAAAATAACTCGAAAATTAATTTATAATAAAGCAACTAAAAGTAGTTCCACTCATTTCCCAGCAAAACAATTTGGAAGTTCTTGCAAAGGCACAATTTTAAAAGCACTTCCAGAAGATGTACTCCCAATGATGTTCTTTATTTTAATTACTCAGGAAGTTCTTTTAATTAAATTTTTCATAACTTGGTTTTTTCATACTTTTAATGGGAAATTTTAACTTTTTTGTTTCAAATACCTTAAAAACGAAGTAAGAATTTATAAAATGGTACAAATAATTTAAATTTTGTCGAAAAAAAATTCTAAATCCAATCTGAAAAATTTGTGAATTTTTGAAAATATTTGAGGTCAAACGTTTCCGACAAGCATTAGAATCCATTAAAAATTATAAAAATTATTTATTTGACAAAATATAACAGAATTTTTTAATTTACATTCAAAACATTGAATTCGGATCACATCTAAAGAAGTGATGCAAATTCAGTGCAACGGCTGTTGAAATGGAGGACTTCCGTTCTATGACAAGCCCATGTTAAATTCATCGCTTCTTCGCTAATTTTGCACCACTTCTGAATCCAAAAAGATAATTTTCATTACTTTTTTGGCAACGCTTTTTTGGCTGGGCTTGTTTATTTTTTATAAAAATGGAAAATCGTAAATAGGTTTTCAAATTCTGGGGGGGCTAAAATTTTTCTGGGGGGGTCTAAGCCCCCTCCCCAGAGGCCTTCCTACGCTTATGAATGTCAGAAAATTAATTTTTGGAACTGACACATTTTTTTTAAAGAGAAGAGTGGGACATCTATGTATTTCTATTATCTATGGTTACCCATATCTCAGCAGTTTGGTATTCTCTTATTTGGTACTCTCTCAATTCTCTTGAGCTAATGCCAACTGCTAGTAATTGTTGTTGTTGAGTGCAATCACACTTAAGTGCCAACCTCGTTTTTTGTTTACCGAGCGTTGTTACGATGTCGATTGGTTTAAGATTGCAAGACACTGCATACGAACATTGTTATATACTATTGGTGTTTTTATTCTCGCATTTGTATCAATGTAAAAGATCGCATGGTAATTGGTGTCTTACTCACTGCCACCGACATTTTGTGGGTAAGATTGCAATACGAAAAAAGCCACCGGTTGCAGTTCTCTGCCGTGGATATAACCCGCTACATGCTATCCATTGTCCTACAGCATTTAGTGGTACACTAGAACAAGAACGATATAAATGTAACACTGGTTGGTTCAAAATTCAACAAATTGCAATGTGTTAATGTGTGTTTATAAAATATCTTATTTTTTAAGTTTTTCTTATATATATTTAATATGCATGAGATGTAAATATATAGTAGAGTTTTAAAAGTAAAACAATATATAAATGAATATTTCATCAAAGCAAATGTTTATGAATTTATAAATAAAATGTTTTTAGTACAGATCGAATATAGAAATATCTTGAAATATGCATATAATAGTTATAATAATATTGTAATTTAAAACATAATTAAGAGTGTTGACTTTCATTATTTCGATCATTTATTTTTTATTATAATTTCATTTTACTTCTTACTATTCTATATCTATTCTATATAATTTTTATAGCATTTTTTTAAATAAATTTATATATTTGTTGTATAATTTTTTGTATTTGTATTTTGTACAGTGTGTGGTTGGGACTTTTTTTCATTTTCATATAATTTCAAAACTGTTACATTTTTATTAATAAATGGGTTAAATACATTTTTCACTCAGTCTTTTACTAATATTTTTATTTGCTTTTAATAATTTTGTTTTACCAAGGGTTTCGTAAACATTTTTTTTATATATAACAAACTTAACTGAAAGCATTGTTTATTTTCTAAGGCTATGGTCACACTAGGCAAATATTTGACCAAAATGAGTGTCAAACATTTTTCCAGAACCATTTTACAAATATCTGGATACGGTTTTTGGAAAATAACCTTACAACGATGTTAGATATTCAGTATAAGCTAAAAATGTATGTTCGTTTAGCTGTGGCGACTGATTCTTTTTTGATTTCTGTCAAATATTTGCCCAGTGTGACCATAGAATAAGTAATGTTTTTATTTTTCAAGCTAACAACAAAACATACATATATATATATATGAAATATACACACAAAAAAAATTTTCTGATTCAATTACGAAATTAATTGATCCAATTAATTTTGTAATTGAAATATCTTCAATCACAGAAATGATAAAATCATTAAAAAAATTAATTGAAAGTCAACTAAAAAAAAAAATTGTTCCAATTAAAAAATATTGTGATTGATTTTTGTTTCAATTAAAAAATTTGTTGTATGAATTAAATTTTTAATTGAAAAAATTTTGAAACTCTATTTTCTCACGTGTGGAGACATAACCTCTTAATTTCGTTTTTTTTCTTTTACCTGTGAACAGATATATTTAATTAAAACTGCTATAAACCTCTGGGAGAAATGTCCTTATTAATGTTTTCTTTATCAATCTATGGGGCTCCATATTTGAAGTATGTAAAAAAATATTTTGGAAAAATGCATACCATGATCTGGTAGCACTTTAAAAAAAAATACATTTTTTTAAAATAATTCCAATGCAATGCAAAGATTGTTGATTTAAGTTTCAAAATTAAAACCTTTACGCTACATTTTGTTAATAATTAATTCGGTATACATGAGCCTCTTTTTGGTCTCTATAAAAACAAACATTTGAAAATGATTTGAATTCAACAAGAAATCAAATGTTATTTTACAACATCTACTAAATTGATAATTAAGACTTAATAATGTTGACTACAGAAAATTCTAATACAGAAAGTGTCTTCGACCTTAATGTTTTGTGAATATGACAAAAGTATTTCGTCATATCATAAAAAAGAATGCAAACAGTCCCAATTAATTGAAACATTGTTGATTTCAGTCCCTAAATGAAAACCTTTTCGCTTTGTTTTATTAATGTATGTATTTTATATAAATATATGTCTATGCTATTGTTTTTTTCCTATGCTGGTAATGCCATAAAATTGACTTGGCTTTATTACATCTGACCGATATCATTGATTTTTATATGAATTGTTCTACTTAATTGTCTTTCACTATGACTTTGATTATAAGTTTTGGATGTAATCTTTGATGCTTGAGTTTCAATTTTAGGTTAAGTATATATTCTAGGATTTATTTCTATTTCTAAGTATATTTGAAGTGGAGCGGATTATTTTTTGATGACCAGACATTCTTTATTTCTTATTATAATGGAAAAAGAAACTATGATTTTATATAGACGATTTATTGCAATAGTATATTTTTTTATGAAAACGAAATTACGTATAATGTTTCATATATACATATATTTCTATTTGTTTTTGTAAAACTTAAAATTATTGAAGTGAATATTTTTCTTAGGCTATTTTATATACAATTCTATTTTAAGTTTGTTTTGTTATTCTTATTATAAATGTGGAAGTGTCTTGGATAGTTTTTCAAAATAAAAATTTATTGTAAGCTTGTTAACAGTGAAGCAAATTAAAAAAAAAAATCCATAGAAATAAAATTTTGCAAAAAATTTTTAAAGAAATAAAGTTTGACAAACATGTCTATAGAAATAAATCGTTGACAAAATATTCTATAAAAATAAAATTTGGATAAAATTTTCTATAGAAATAGAATTTTAAGAAAACAATTCTATAGAAATACAATTTTGAGTAAAAATTTCTATAGAAAAAAATTTGGACAAAATTTTGTATAAAAATAGAATTTTAAGAAAAACAATCTATAGAAATACAATTTTGAGTAAAAATTTCTATAAAAATACAATTTTGAGTAAAGATTTCTATAGAAATAAAATTTTTACAAAACTTTTTATAGAAATAAAATTATGACAAAATTTTCTATAGAAATAACTCGTTGGTTGACATAATATTCAACAGAAATAATTTTTGGACAAAGTTTTTTTTTTTATAAACATAGAAAAATAGCGAAAATTTTCTATAGAAATAAAATTTTTACAAAATTTCCTATAGAAATGAAATGTTGACAAAATCTTCTATAGAAAATGTTGACCAATTTTTTTGTGAAAATGTTCTATAGAAATGGAATTTTGAGGAAATTTTCTATGGAAATAAAATTTTGACAACATTTTCTACAGAAATAAAATTCTGACACAATTTTCTATAGAAATAAAATTTTGACTAAATTTTCTATAGAAATAAATGTTTGCCAAAATTTTCTATAGAAATTATATTTTGAAAAAATTTCCTAAAGAAATAAAATGTTGACAACATTTTCTATAGAAATAAAATTATGGCAAAATTTTCTACAGCAATAAAACTTTTATAAAATTTTCTCTAGAAATAACATTTTGACAACATTTTCTATAGAAATATAAATTTTGTGACAAAATTTTCTATGGCAATAAAATTTTGGTGGATTAGTTTTGGCTCGACTGGCAATCGTGATTTTTCTGTGATTGGGGATCGGTTTATCTGGGGGCTATCGGATGAAGCTCCGGAGGTCAAACCTGGCGATCGGTTTATATGGAGTCTATATATAATTATGAACCAATTTTTGCATGGTTGTTAGAGACCATATACTGACACCACGTACTAAGTTTCAAACGGATCGGATGAATTTTGTTCTTTGAAGAAGCTCCGGAGGTCAAACCTGGCGATCGGTTTATATGGAGTCTATATATAATTATGAACCAATTTTTGCATGGTTGTTAGAGACCATATACTGACACCACGTACTAAGTTTCAAACGGATCGGATGAATTTTGTTCTTTGAAGAAGCTCCGGAGGTCAAATCTGGGGATCGGTTTATATGAGGGCTATATAATTATGAACCAATTTTTGCATGGTTGTTACAGACCGGATATATATATATATATATATATATATATATATATATATATATATATATATATATATATATATATATATATATATATATATATATATATATATATATATATATATATATATATATATATATATATATATATATATATATATATATATATATATATATATATATATATATATATATATATATATATATATATATATATATATATATATATATATATATATATATATATATATATATATATATATATATATATATATATATATATATATATATATATATATATATATATATATAATTTCGGAGATCGTAGGGGTCGCTCTTGTGGTGAAAATAGGGTACCTCGTTTTGGATACCTGTTCGCGGATAGATACCTCCCTTTGTCCGACTTTTTGAAAATTGGACCAAAGTTTACCGATTTGCTTGAAATTGTCAGTGAAGGTTGGCGTTGGCATCTAGACAAAGATCCGCTACTATATTTTTCAATATTTGGTCGCGGAGGGGGTCCTTCCCCTTGTCCGACTTTTCTACAGTACAGTGATTAAACTTAAATTCTTTGATTTACTTGAGATTTACAGAGAACGAGCAGTGAGGTTACGAAATTAATATGCGGTACATCATGTGTTCATATTTGGATGGGCAG
This sequence comes from Haematobia irritans, assembly GCF_050003625.1. Taxonomy (NCBI): domain Eukaryota; kingdom Metazoa; phylum Arthropoda; class Insecta; order Diptera; family Muscidae; genus Haematobia; species Haematobia irritans. The sequence goes on from NC_134398.1 coordinate 36,850,399, forward strand.
GGGGGCCTCCCCCTTTCATGTCTTTTTGAAAATTGGAACAAATTATCCGATTTACTTGAAATTTTCAGGTGAGACAATGAACGGCTACGTTATTTTTCGATATGTGGTCGGGGAGGGGGACCCCCGTTTTGCCCGACTTTCTTTACAGTACAGTGAAAACAGAACTAAAATTCTCCAACTGAAATTTTACGGAAACGGGTGAGGTTATGAAATTTATATAAGGTTTCAGATTTTTTTAAGATTTGGTCGGGGATAAAAGTGAATAGGGAGACATCAGCTTCTCCTTAAGTACATACAGAGAAACAATTAAACTCTTCCAGTTTACTTGAAATTTACAGAGGACGTGCGGAGAGGTTATGAAATTAATATTGGATACCCGATTTTGCGATATTTTGACGGGAAGAGGAGCCTCCCTTTGGCCTCTTGAAAATTTGGCTTATAATTTGCTTCACATTTTCTGGGACGTCTACGCAAGATACGCTACATCACTTTTCGATATTTGGTTGGGGAACCTCCTCTATAGTAATAAAATTTTGAGAAATTCTTCTATAGAAATAATCTTTTGATAAAATTGTCTATAAAAATAAAATAGGTCAACAAAATGTTCTATAGAAATAAAATTTTAAAAATTTTTGTATAGAAATAAAATTTTGACAAAATTTTCTATAGAAATAAAATTTTGACAAAATTTTCTATAGAAATAAAATTTTGACACAATTTTCTATAGAAATAAAATTTGGACAAAATTTTCTATAGAAATAAAATTTTGACAAGATTTTCTATAGAAATAAAATTTTGACAAAATTTTCTATAGAAATAAAATTTTGACAAAATTTTCTATAAACGGCTACGTTATTTTTCGTTTATAAAATTTTGACAAAATCTATATATATAAAATTCAATCTATGTTTGTTTATTTGTTTGTTTGTTTGTATGTTCCGAGTTGGCTCCGAAATGGCTGAACCGATTTACTTGAAACTTTCAGAGATCGTAGGGGGCGTTCATGTGGTGAAAATAGGGTACCTCATTTTTTGACACCTGGTCGCGGAGGGGGACCTCCCCTTTGTCGGACTTTTTGAAAATTGGACCAAAGTTGATCGATTTGCTTGAAATTTTGATTGAAGGTTGGGTTTGGTATCTAGACAAAGATCCACTACTTTATATTTCGATATTTGGCGGCGGAGGGGGACCTCCCCTTTGTTCGACTTTTTCTAAAGTACAGTGAAAAAACTAAAATTAAATTCTCTAAATTATCTGAGATTTACAGAGAACATGCGGTGAGGTTATGGAATTAATATGGGGTACCTGATGGTTTCATATGTGGACGGGGAGGGGGACCTCCCCCTTGCCCTACTTTGTTAAACTTGCAACAAAATTATGCGATTTGCTTGAAATTTTCATTGAATGTTGCGGTTGGCATCTAGACAAAAATCCGCTACATTATTTTTCGATATTTGGTCGGGGAGGGGGACCACCCCTTTGCCCGACTTTTTTTTTTAAAGTACAGTGAAAACAAAACTAAACTCCCCCGACTGAAATTTTACATACAGAGAAACAATTAAACTTTACCGAGTTACTTGAAATTTACAGAGGACTGGGGAGAGGTTAGGATATTAATAGTTCATACCTGATTTTGTGATATTTGGACGGAAGAGAGGCCGCCCCTTTAGGCTTATAATTTGCTTGATATTTTCTGGGACGTTTACAAAAGATACGCTACATCACTTTTCGATATTTGGTCGGGGAGGAGGTCCTCCTCTAAAACTGCAAAAAAAATGTTAAGTTTTCTTGAAATTTACAAAAGCAGTGGGGGAAAGTTATGAACGAAGAGGCAACCTTCCTTGCTCCACACTTGAAAGAAAGTTTCAAGAATTTTCAGGGAAGGTTAGGGGTGCTATTCACTACGGTGTTTGTCGATATTGTATCGGGGAAAGTGACGTCCCTTTAAAACAATAGAGGAAAATTTAAATATCGCCGATCTACTTGAAATTTACAGGGAACGTGGGAGGAGGTGATTAAATTTATACATGATTTTTAAATTAGTATATAATTTTTCGATATCTGGTTGGGGAAGGGGGAAATTAAAATAAACTTTGTCGATTTACTTCGATAGAATTTATAGGGACCATTGAGTAGTTGCGAAATTAATATAGGGTACGTGATAGTCCGATATCAGGTCGGAGTGGTGCGAAGGTGGGGAAAGGGTGCCCTTTTGTCCGTTTTTTTTTCTTAAATTGAAAGTAGAGGGTTGTCCGTAAATGGGAACTCGGTACATAATTTTATGATTTTTGCACAGGCTTCTGTCAGACTTCTTTTTAGTAAAGAGAGGGTTCCCTTATGTCCGTTTTTTTTTCTTAAATTGAAAGTAGAGGGTTGTCCGTAAATGGGAACTCGGTACATAATTTTATGATTTTTGCACAGGCTTCTGCCAGACTTCTTAGTAAAGAACTTAAATTTACATGAAATTGGCAGCCAACGTAGAGGGGTCATCATTTTCCAACATTTTAGTAAATGTTAATGTGGTAAAATTGTTTACTACTTTTGCTTTTTCCGATTTATTGGATGGGAAACATTAATTATTTGTATGTTATTATAATATATTGCTTAATTTTCAGATATGTTGAGGAGAAGGATACCTTTCCTTGGCAAACCACACTTAAAATTCACAAGAAATATAGAAGATTGTCCAACTACTTGAATACGGAACATTATTTAAAAAATTTGGAGGAAAGGGTACACCCTCTCCCGCCGTATTTGTACCTATAAACGAAAAATCAAGTAGTCCGATTTGTTTAAAAGAAATCAAATTTTTTCGAATTTGTTTTCAGCACGAAGGATATAGTTGACTAAGGGCGTTTTCGTTTCGCAAAAAAAAATGTTGCCTTGGTGTTACACTACTTTTTCCCTCATTGTGTTTTCGCCCAAATGATAGTGTCATTCCAAAATTATTATTAATACACAACATTTTGAGGGGTACAGGAACCAAAATTTATGACAGTGTCCTTCATATGTGGCAATCAATTTCGAGAATGTTGCACCTTTTTTCCCAATCGAAATCGCCATAAGTTAACGCAAAATGTTCCTCCAAATACGCTTCGGAAGGCACAGCGAAGCGGGCCGGGTTACGCTAGTTTTCTATAGAAATAAAATGTTGATAAAATTTTGACAAAATTTTCTATAGAAATAAAATTTGTACAAAATTTTCTATAGAAATAAAATTTTGTTTAGAAATAAAATTTGTACAAAATTTTCTATAGAAATAAAATTTGGACAAATTTGTGTTTAAATATAAAATATCGATCAAATTTTCTATAGAAATAAAATTTTGACAAAATTTTCTATGGAAATAAAATTTTGATAAAATTGTCTATAGAAATAAAATTTTAACAAAATTTTCCATAGAAATAAAATAAAATTTTAACAAAATTTTCTATAGAAATAAAATTTTTACAAAAGTTTCTATAGAAATGAAATTTTGACAAAATTTTCTATAGATATAAAATTTTGCGAAAATTTTCTATAGAAATAAATTTTTGAGAAATTTTTCTATAGAAATAAATTGATAAAATATTCTATAGAAATAAAATGTTGACAAATGTCAAAGAAAATCTATCGAAAACCTGGCGATTCAAAGTAAATCCTCTCATTGGAAAACAATTTAAATATTTTTTGATTTAATGAAATATTAGGCATACAAAATTGATATATATGAAGATCTTAAACGTAAATGTAATTTTGAATGTTTATTAAAAACAAACTTTTCGATTTACTTTAATGTTTTTGTAATGAAATTGAAATTTGCAGCTGATTTGAGAGCTTTGTTTTTTTAAATTGTCATTATATATTTGTTCACTAAGATAATATTAATAATCTTAAATATATATTTATAATAAAAATTGTCATAATATATGGTATATTTACATTCCATTCTGGTTCAAAAGTTTTATAATTCTGGTTGTTTTTTAATTACTCTTTTTTCCCCATTTTACTAAAATATTTCAATATATTTATATTTATTTCAGTTTTTGTATATATGTTTTTTTCCTCCGATTACTAAAATTTCTTAGCCAGTATTTACTTTCTCAATAACTAATGCTAATTATTCTATATGGAAATATTTATATGTAAGTATATGTGTTTGTGTAGATTTATACAAAATTTGTGTTAATAATTTTTAAGAAGCACTTGAATATATATCTTGTTTTTTTTTAACAAAACAAAATTTTAATATATAATATTTATTACGCATTATTTTTAGTTAGAAGTATTAGTAAATCATTTGTAGATAAAAAATATATAATTTTACTAAGTGATGTAATATAATTTGTTTATAATAATTGTTTTCGTTTACTTCAGTTACATTTTTGAGGACAAAATTTCCGCTTTAAGTCTAAAGCAAGGATCAAATCTCTAAAAAAAATACATAGACTCGTCTCAGCATCCTAGCTTTACGGCATAGCGACCGTAGATCTTGAGAAAAAGTGGAAACCATTCTATGATAATAAATTTAAGATGTAAGTAATCTTTCCAGAACCATTGCCTAGAGTTTCCAGTTAACAACCGTGTGTCGCTGACCGCCATCGCCAACGATAAAAACTTAGCAACAGCCATAACTGGTAAAAATAGGACGGCTTCATTCTCCGATTCTGCAAGTTTGGTCGTCGTGCTCTTTTCTCTGTTATTGCTATTCAATATTCACTGCGTACTTTTTTAATGTAATTATCATCCGATTATTCATCTAAAAAAATGACAGTTGCCTGTATAAAATAACACCTATTATTGAAAACCATTTTACTTTAGGGTTACACTGAATTATTTGTCCCCAAAAACTATAATTTTTAAATTAAATAGAAAAGAATTTTTCAAGCTTTTCCACAACAAAAAATCAAATAAAATCAATTTATCTAAAATTTTTAAAATTTTATTTTTTAAATTTTTTGAAATATAATAAATTAATTAATAATGAAAAAATATCGATTATTTGACTATAATTAATATGTAGTTGCTAAAACGCAAATGCTATTAAATATTGCTTTAGGAATACTTAAATGCAGAATAAATGCATTTGTAATGCTAATATACTTAAAAATGGGCGTAAATTAATTAAATTTAAAAACAGTTTAAAAAATTACAAAGGCAGTGTGAAATTGAAAACAAAATGACATTAATAAAAAAATTTACTAAAAATAATATTTTGTCTTAAAATGAACAAAAAAAGTATATAGGGCCGTAAGTTCGGCTAGGCCGAATCTTATGTACCCTCCACCATGGATTGCGTAGAAACTTCTACGCAAAAGACTGTCATCAACAATCGAATTACTTCCGTTGTGGTAATACTTACCGATGGCAAGGTATCTTAAAACTTTTTAACATCATTTTCTAAATTGTGATTTAGTCCCAGGGCTGTGGAGTCGAGCCAATTTTGCTCGACTCCGACTCCAGCATTTTTCATCAGCTCGACTCCGACTCCGACTCCGGAGTCGACTCCGGGTAATATAACTAAATCTCATTTTAATACCACTAATTTGTAGTTCTATTGTGGGGGTACTGTAAGTAGATCGATATAAAGTATCATATTTATTTATGTGTGCAAAAAAAGGTCTTAATTTCACATTAGATGCCAATTGAACTCTATATTTCAAATTTAGGGCAATGTTTAATAAATAAAATAATGATATAAATACCCATCATAATATGAGAAGATACCAACAGTATATGTATTTGTGGACCAAAATTGACTAAATTTTCCATAGAAATAAAATTTTGGCAAAATTTTCTATAGAAATCAAATTTTGACCAAATATATAGAAATAAAATTTTGAATAACATTTTTATAGAAATAAAATTTGGCAACATTTTTTATAGAAATAAAAGTTTGAAAAAATAGAAATACAATTTAAAAAAAATTGTGTAGCGAACAAAATTTTCTATAGAAATAAAATTTTGCAAAATATTCTATAGAAACAAAATTTTGACAAAATTTTCTATAGAAATAAAATTTTGACTAAATTTTATATAGAAACAAGTGAGGAAAGTCTAAAGTCGGGCGGGGCCGACTATCTTATACCCTGCACCACTTTGTAGATCTAAATTTTCGATACCATATGACATCCGTCAAATGTGTTGGGGGCTATATATAAAGGTTTGTCCCAAATACATACATTTAATTATCACTCGATCTGGACAGAATTTGATAGACTTCTGTAGACTCAAAATTTAAGTCGGGTGGAACACAATGTTAGTAAAAAATAATATGGGAAACATTTAAATCTGAAGCAATTTTAAGGAAACTTCGCAAAAGTTTATTTATGATTTATCGCTCCATATATATGTATTAGAACTTTAGGAAATTTAGAGTCATTTTTACAACTTTTCGACTAAGCAGTGGCGATTTTACAAGGAAAATGTTGGTATTTTGACCATTTTGTCGAAAGCTATATCTAAATCTGAACCGATTTCAATCAAATTTGACACACGTGACTATATTACTAATTGTATTCCTAGTGCAAAATTTCAACCAAATTGGGCCAAAACTCTGGCTTCTGGGGCCATATAAGTCCATATCGGACGAAAAATATATATTGAAGCTATATCTAAATCTGAACCGATTTCAATCAAATTTGGCACACATGACTATACTACCAATTGTACTCCTTGTGCAAAATTTCAAGCTAATCGGCATAAAAATCTGGCTTCTGGGTCCATATAAGTGCATATCGGGCGAAAGATATATATGGGAGCTATATCTAAATCTAAATCGATTTCAACCAAATTTGGCACGCATAGCTACAATGCTAAATCTACTCTCTGTGCAAAATTTCAACCAAATTGGGCCAAAACTCTGGCTTTTACGACCATATTAGTCCATATCGGGCGAAAGATATATATGGGAGCTATATCTAAATCTGAACCGATTTCAATCAAATTTTGCACACTTAAATATACGACTAAGTGTTATGTTTGTACAAAATTTCAAACAAATCGGTATAAAACTCTGGCTGCTGGGTCCATATTAGTGCATATCGGGCGAAAGATATATATGGGAGCTATATCAAAATCTGAACCGATTTCTTCCAAAATCAATAGGGTTCTATTCTGACCAAATTAGAAACATGTGCCAAATTTGAAGGCGATTGGACTTAAATTGCGACCTACACTTTGATCACAAAAATGTGTTCACAGACAGACGGACAGACGGACATGGTTATATCGACTCAGGGACCCACCCTGAGCATTATTGCCAAAGACACCATGTGTCTATCTCGTCTCCTTCTGGGTGTTACAAACATATGCACTAACTTATAATACCCTGTTCCACAGTGTGGCGCAGGGTATAAAAATATTTCTATAGTAATACAATTCTGAATACATTTTTTATAGCAGTGAGTATCAGTGAGCATCAGCAAGAAAAAAATTGTGAAAATTTGCTATAGAAATAAAAATTTTTCTTATAGAAATAAAATTTTGAAAAAATTATCAATAAAAGTACAGTTTTAGAAAAATTTTTGTGTAGTAAATAGAATTCTGCAAAATATTCTACAGAAACAAAATATTGACTAAATTTTCTATAGTAATACAATTTTGACCAAATTTTCTAATAAAAAAATCTATTACTATAAAATTTTGGCAAAATTTTCTATAGAAATAAAATTTTGCAAAATATTCTATAGAAACAAAATTTTGACTCAATTTTCTATAGAAATACAATTTTGACAAAATTTTCTATAGAAAAAAATATTTCTATAGTAATAAAATTTTGAATAAATTTTTTATAGAAATAAAATTTTGACAAAATGTGCTATAGAAATAAAATTTTGACAGCATTTTCTATAAAAAACAACTTTGAAAAAATTTTCTGTCAATATTCCACATACGTATATGGCCTTAAAATAAAATTAAAAAAAAATAATTTCGATTGTTCGAAATATTTCAAATAAATTGATATGAGCATTAAAATGGATCGATCCAGCCCATCTGCTAGTCTAACATTCTAGGAAACATAAAAAGATAGCCGTAATTGGAAGTTGATTTTCATTTACAATCATGCTGTACATTGATCGAATGAATAAAGCAATGGAAACTAATTTGCGTAAAAACTTGCTTAGTTAAAAAAATGTGAAGTGTTTTAAAAAATTTGATTTAGCCGGAGTCGGAGTCGAGCAAAATTTTTACGACTCCGACTCCGACTCCAGCAAAATCTTCAGACTCCGACTCCGACTCCGACTCCACAGCCCTGTTTAGTCCATATGTGGTACATATTAGACAAAAAAGTTATGTATAGGTAAGTCTACAAATAATTACGAATCGATATGGACTTTTGCACGGTACGTGGAGAGCCAGAATTGAAATATGGGGGTCGCCTATATGGGAGCTACAATTATGAACTTGATATGGACCAATTTTTGTGTGATTGGTGATCGATTTATCTGAGGGCTTTATATAACTATAGACCGATATGGGCCTAGTTACACGCTCACAAAAAATCGCTTCTGTAACATATACTCCCAAACATATTTTGCTTCAAGCATATACATTTTTGGATATTGCCCAAACATTTATATGTTTGATCTCTACCAATATATAATATGTTTGAAAGCATATTGGTCTAAACAATATATGTTTGGGTAGTCTAAGTTCCAAACATTTTGTATTTTTGCATCCAAATTCAATAATGTTGTCTTCCAAAAAACAATATGTTATTATGTGAACATATAATATGTTTGGAAGCATTTTGCACCCAAAAATATTATATGCTTAAAAAAATTCTCCCAAACAATATTGTGCTCAGAATTTTATTTGTTTATTTATATATTTACAATCATAACGAATTATGAAAATAAACAGGTAATATAGGTGCTAACAACATAGATTTTCGACCTGAATGCTCAAAATTTTGTTTATGCCTAATTGTATATTCCCTCACATCTTTCTCACTTCCACGAGATTTTTTAGTTCTTAGCACCTTTTTCTGTAATACAAACATTGTAGAAGAAATTATTCAATTTTATGATTTTTTTTATTTTAATTTTACCTTTTGCCGGACGGGGATTCGAACAGCGGACCACACAGTTTGTAAGGATCAAAGAAGTAGCTGATCAATTGCCCAAGGAAAAATAAAATGTTAATTTTGTAATAACAAGCAACAACCACCAACTTAATTCAATATCGCTCCCTGTTAAATAGCGCTCCAAGCTACTAAACACATATATGTTTATAGGCTATTTCTAAATTAATATATGTTTGCATCCAAGCATATTATATTTACAAACATTTTATGTCCCAAACATAATATGTTCTAACATATTAACATATATGTCCCAAACATGTTATGCTAGTTTATGAACATTATATGCTTGCACTCAATAATATTGTGTTTAAAAATTTGTGTTCCAAACATATAATGTTTATAGCCAAACATATGAAAAACAGTCTTTTTCATCCGTGTAGGCATGGTTGTTAACGGCCATATACTAGCACAATGTACCAAATTTCAACTGACTCGGATGAAATTTGCTCCTCCAAGAGGCTCCAAAACCAAATCTCGGGATCGGTTTATATAGGGGGATATATATGATTATGGACTGATATGCACCACTTTTGGCATGTTTGTTAAATATCATATACATACTAACACCACGTACCAAATTTCAACCAGATCGGATGAATTTTGCTTCTCCAAAAGGCTCCAAAACCTAATACCGGGATGGGTTTATATGGGGCTATATATAATTATGGACTGATATGGATCAATTCCTGCATGGTTGTTGGATACCATATACTAACATCACGTAGCAAATTTCAACCGAATTGGATGAATTGTGCTGTTCCAAGGGGCTCCGGAGTTCAAATCTGGGGATCGTTTTATATGGGGGCTATATATAATTATGGACCGATTTCGACCAATTTTTACATGGGTGCCCAGCAAAAAAAGCGTCGCCAAAAAATTTATGAAAATGTTCTTTTTGGATCCGGAAGAGGTGCAAAATTGGCGCAGAAGCGATGAATTTAACATGGGCTTGTCATAGGACGGAAGTCTACCATTTCAATAGCCGTTGCACTGAATTTGCATCACTTCTTTAGGTGTGATCCGAATTCAATGTTTTGGATGAAAATTAAAAAATTGTGTGATATTTTGTCAAATAAATAATTTTTATATTTTTTTTATAATTTTTAATGGATTCTAACGCTTGTCGGAAACGTTTGAACTCAAATATTTTCAAAAATTCACAATTTTTTCAGATTGGATTTAGCATTTTTTTTCGACAAAATTTAAATGATTTGTACCATTTTATGAATTCTTACACTGTTTTTAACCTATTTGAAACAAAAAAAGTTAAAGTTACCCATTAAAAGTATGAAAAACACATGTTATAAAAAATTGAATTAAAAGAACTTCCTGGGTAGTTAAAATAAAGAACATCATTGGGAGTGCATCTTCTGGAAGTGCTTTTAAAGTTGTGCCTTTGGAAGAACTTCCAAATTTTTTTGCTGGGTGTTTGAGGCCATATGTTAACACCACGTACCAAATATCAACTGAATCAGAGGAATTTTGGTCTTCCAAGAGGCTCCGGAGGTCAAATCTGGTCATCGGTTTATATGGGGGCTATATATAATTATCTACCGATGTGGACCAATTTTTGCATGGTCATTAGAGACCATATACTTACACCATGTACCAAATTTCAGCCGGATCAGATAAAATTTGCTTCTCTTAGAGGTTCCGCAAGCCAAATCGGGGGATCGGTTTATATGGGGGGCTATATATAGTTATGGACCGATGTGGACCAATTTTTGCATGGTTATTAGAGACCATTTTCTAACACCATGTACCAAATTTCAGCCGGATCAGAAGAAATTTGCTTCTCTTAGAGGATCCGCAAGCCAAATCAGGGGATCGGTTTATATGGGGGCTATATATAATTATGGACCGATATGGACCAATTCTGGCACGGTTGTTAGAGACCATATACTTACACCATGTACCAAATTTCAGCCGGATCGGATGAAATTTGCTTCTCTTAGAGGTTTCACAAGCCAAATCTGGGGGTCCGTTTATATGGGGGCTATATATAATTATTGACCGATGTGGACCAATTTTTGCATGGTTATTAGAGACCATATACTAACACCATATACCAAATTTCAGCCGGATCGTATGAAATTGGTTTCTCTTAGAGGATTCACAAGCCAAATCTGGGGGTCCGTTTATATGGGGGCTATACGTAAAAAATAACCGATATGACCCATTTGCAATACCATCCGACCTACATGAATAACAACTACTTGTGCCAAGTTTCAAATCGATAGCTTGTTTCGTTCGGAAGTTAGAGTGATTTCAACAGACGGACGGACGGACGGACATGCTTAGATCGACTCAGAATTTCACCACGACCCAGAATATATATACTTTATGGGGTCTTAGAACAATATTTCGATGTGTTGCAAACGGAATGACAAAGTTAATATACCCCCATCCTATGGTGGAGGGTATAAAAATGGACTCAAATAAACTTCCTGTGCAGTTAAAATAAAGAACATCTTTGGTAGGAAATTTTTGGAAATGTTTTTAAGGTTGTGCCTTTAGAAGAACCAAATTTTTTTGCTGGGTTAGTAATCATGGTTGCCATTCGAGCCAAAAATAATCTACCAAAATTTTATGGTTCTGTTGTTTTCCTCTGTTGGTTAAGCTACTCTTGTAATTTAGTCAACGCAATGGTTTTTAAGCTGAGATCAAAACGACAAATGTGATTGAAGTACAAACCAACAATAACAAAACAAAACTTTATTTCTATAGAAAATTTTGTCAAATTTTATTTCTATAGAAAATTTTGTCAAAATTTTAGCTTTATATAAAATTTTGCCTAAATTTTATTTTTATAGAACATTTTGTCAAAATTTTATTTCTATAGAAAATTTTGTCAAAATTGTATTTCTATAGAAAATTTTGTCAAAATTTTATTTCTATAGAAAATTTTGTCAAAATGTTATTTCTATAGAAAATTTTATCAAGCTGAATAATATACGTATGTAATCGGCCTTTTTTTAGTTTAATATATACCACGTATGGACTAACTTACAATATAGGAGACGGTGTTAGGAAGTTTTAAGATACCTTGCCATCGGCAAGTGTTACTGCAACCCAAGTAATTCGATTGTGGATGGCAGTCTTTCGTAGAAGTTTCTACGCAATCCATGGTGGAGGGTGCATAAGATTCGGCCTGGCCGAATGTACGGCCGTATATGCTTATTTTTGTTACGCTTAGGGCATTTTTCTATTTCATTATTTAAAACTCTACTTAAACATTTCTCTTTTATTTGTTTTATGTAATTTCTGGGTTTTCAAAAATGTTAGTTTTTTGTTTTAAAATAAAGTACATGTTTCATTTAATTTGTGTATACAAAATAAATATATTGTAAAATAAAATAAAATACAATAAATTCAAATAAAATTATTTAACATAAAATTAAAAATAAAATAAAATAAAATAAAATAAAAATACATAAAAATAAAATTGTATTATTTTTTTATAAATAATTTATTTTGAAAAAAAAAACAAAATGAAATAAATTTAAATAAAGTAAATTTAAATAAAAAAAATACACTAAAATAAAGCTAAGAATGAATTTTTATATTATTGAGAGAATAGCCTTAATAACATAAACATAAATATTCACTAAAAATTAAAAAAAAATCCGTATTTATTATTTTTTCGTTTCTTTAGTTATTTCTACATAGCTTAGTGCATTTTTCTATTTCATTACTAAAAACTGCACGTAATAATTTCTCTTTTATTTGTTTTACGTAATTATTGCGATTTCAAGAATTTCAATTTTTCTGTTTTAAAATAAAGTACATGTGCCATTTAATTTATATATATTCAAAATTTATTTTGTATGTTTGTATACTGTACATATTTATAAACAATTTCAATATGATCGTATTTAATTGTATAAATACATAATTATAAGTGGATTGTGTAAATATTTTTTCCGATTAATTTATATTATTGTATATGATTATATAAAATCTTTATACAAGTCTGCATTTATATTGTAAAGTAAATATTTAAATTATTCTATATTACTAAATTTTTATTTTACTAAAATGCATTTTTTTGTATCTATGTTCAATATTTTACAAGTAATTTGTATATGAGTTATTTTTTTAGGTCTTTGTTAATATAAAACAAAGTGTAATTTCGTTTAATGTAAATATAAATAATTTTATTTTTATTTATTTTCAAATTATATATTTATTTAATTTAATATGTAGTAAATTTAAATATTAAATAAAATACCTTTAGCATAACAAAGCTAGCGTTTTAGTAAACCATTAAGGAAACTAGAGTGGTAATATTTTTTGTATAATTTGTTAATATTGTTGTTAAAATAATAATATAATAGTGACAATTTTAAGTTTTAAGACTATTTTTTTTTTGTAGCCATTTTTCTGTTATGTTGAATTTATTTTCCATAAAAACAAAAAAAAAATTATAATAAAAAATATATGAATGAAATGTTTTTTTTCATGAGTTATCCATGAAAATTAATGGGATTTTGAAAATATCCAATTTCAATATTGAAGGCTTAAGAGATTTGTGGTGGTCTTCTCTTATGTGCATTGATTATAGCCCTACATCAAGTAGATCCCTGATCGTGATCTCGTTTGGGTTCCCCAAAATTGTCCAGTTGTTCCACAGTCCTAATTCTCTCAAGTAGATTATCTGCCAATAATTTTCTATGCAGATAACTCCAGTTGATACCCTGCAAGGACAAATATAGAAATCTATTAATTTTTATGAAGTGGAAGAAATATTTATGTATGGCCTACCTATTGGAAAACGTATAAAAAGGGAAAAAGTCGAAGTAGACTTCTAATAATTTTCAAATTCGACTAATTGAATTTTGTTTTTTTTTTTTCTAATATATTCAAAGACTAATTGTTTTTGATAATTACAAATATTGGTTAGAAAAGTCGAAATACGGACTTTTAATGATTGCAAAAGTCGGCTTTTCCAAATTTGACAAAACTTTCTTAGACTTATTTTACTCATTAATTGGCCTATCACCATGGATTGGTTTGGAATAATGAAATGCCTCAAAATATATCAATGAAAAACCCCATTGAATTAAATAGACACGAAAGTGCTAATTGTGGTGACAACCTTGGCTACACACTTCTTAAATAATGTAGAAGTTTACAAACTCAATTTACCTTTGCTTTTTCTTTAATACTTTTTTCAACTTAGATTTTATATGGTTGTTATTTTTGATTTCAGCTTAAAACCATGCATTGACTAAACTACAAGTGTAGCTTAACCAACAGAGGAAAATAATGTTTGTCTTTAGATTTTTTATCCTTACATAAAAAATTTAAATTGTCAATTTTGTTAACAATAATTTTTAGAAATAAAAATCGTATAAACAATTTATTATCTTGCTTCCCTGCGACCCACACTAACCTTCTTACCTTTGACTATTTGTCTTACCATTGTTGGGTATATCGCAAAGATACTTGATATTGATATCAATTAAAAAATATTTGTAATCCAATTACATTTTTTTCAAATTCAATTAAATTTTTCATTGATAAAATATTCTTGCAATTATTATTATGTCGGCTGTTTGCAAACAAACAAAAAAATAATCTTCCTTTATTTTCACGTATTTTTTAACCCTTAAATGCGCACTGTATCTTTTAAGATACAATCAGAAAAAATTGTTACGTCTTAAAATTTTAACGGAATTATATGTAATCAAATTTAGTTTAGAAATAATATATTTACAAAATTTTCTATAGAAATTAAACTTTAAAAAAACTTTCTATAGAAATTAAACTTTGACAAAATTTTCTATAGAAATAAAATTTTGACAAAATTGTCTATAGAAATAAAATTTTGACAATATTGTCTTTAGAAATAAAATTTTGACAAAATTGCATATAAAAATAAAATTTGGACAAAATTTTCAATAGAAATAAAATTTTTAAAAAATTTTCTATGCAACAAAAATAAAAATTTGATAAAATTTGACAAAATTTTCTATAAAATAAAATGTTGACAAAATTTTCTATAAAATAAAATTTTGACAAAATTTTCTATAGAAATAAAATTTTCATTCGTTTTGTTTTGTTATTATTGGTTTTGTTCTTTAAGCATTGTTGTTGTTTTTTGATTTCAGCTTAAAACCATGCATTGACTAAACTACAAGTGTAGCTGTTGGTTACAGAGGAAAAGAATGTTTGTCAAATTTATTTGGGCAAAGCCCTATAGACTGCATAAGCCGGCTATCATGCAAAACCTTTTTTTCGGAAGGTTCAAGTGTGGTTCAATGTTGGGTTTAATGAACTGCCTGAATTTATTCTGATAATTGGTTGATAGTTTTGCTGCAAGTAGAGGATGCTGATGAGGAATGTGGTAATTCCGAAACGTGCATCCATCCAACCATCTTGCAGTATATAGGGCTTTGCCCAAATAAATTTGACAAATATTCTTTTCCTATGTTGGTTAAGCTACACTAGTAGTTTAGTCAATGCATGGTTTTAAGCTGAAATCAAGAAATAACATTTTGACAAAATTTTCTACAGAAAGAAAATTTTCTGTAGAATTAAAATGTTGACATTTTATTTCAATAGAAATAAAATTTTTACAATATTGTCCATAGAAATAAAATGTTGACAAAATTGCATATAAAAAGAAAATTTGGACAAAATTTCCAATGGAAATAAGGGCTTCAAAGCTTCTCTACGTGGTTTCACTGCAATGTGGAAAGCCGTTCGGACTCGTCTATAAAAAGGAGGTCCCTTGTAATTGAGCTTAACATGGAATCGAGCAGCACTCAGTGATAAGAGAGAAGTTCATCAATGTGGTATCACAATGGACTGAATAGTTTAAGTGAGCCTGATACATCGGGCTGCCACCTAACCTAACCTACTATAGAACAAAAATTTTGACAAAATTTTCGTTACAAATAAAATCTTTGATAAAATTTTCTATAGAAATAACATTTTGACAAAATTTTTTCTGGAAGTAAAATTTTGACAAAATTTTTTATAGAAATAACATTTTTAGAAAATTTTCTATAGAAATAAAGTTTTGACAAAATTGTCTACAGAAATAATATTTTGACAAAATTTTCTATAGAAATAAAATTTTGACAAAGTCTTCTAAAGAATTAAAATTTTTTACAAAATTTTCTATAGAAATAAAATTTTGACAAAATTTTCTATAGAAATAATTTTTTTGACAAAATTTTTTATAGAAATACAATTTTGACAAAATTTTTTATGCACAAAAAAAAATATTTAACAAAATTTTCTATAAATAAAATTTGACAAACCTTTCTATAAAATAAACTTTTGAGAAAACTTTCTACAGCCGTTCGGACTCGTCTATAAAAAGGAGGTCCCTGGTAATTGATCTTAACATGGAATCGGGCAGCACTCAGTGATAAGAGAGAAGTTCATCAATGTGGTATCACAATGGACTGAATAGTTTAAGTGAGCCTGATACATCGGGCTGCCACCTAACCTAACCTACTATAGAACAAAAATTTTGACAAAATTTTCGTTACAAATAAAATCTTTGATAAAATTTTCTATAAAAATAACATTTTGACAAAATTGTTTCTGGAAGTAAAATTTTGACAAAATTTTCTATAGAAATAACATTTTTAGAAAATTTTCTATAGAAATAAAATTATGACAAAATTTTCTATTGAAATAAAACTTTGACAAAATTTTCTCTGGATATAAAATTTTGACAACATTTTCTATAGAAATAAAATTTTGGGAAAGTTTTCCACAGAAATAAAATTTTGACATAATTTTCTACAGAAATAAAATTTTGACAAAATTTTCTTTAGAAATAAAATTTTGACAAAATTTTCTATACAAATAAAATTTTTGACTAAATTTTCTATAGAAATAAAATTTTTGACGAAATTTTCTATGCAAAAAAAAAAAACACAAAAATATTTGACAAAATTTTCTATAAATAAAATTTGACAAACTTTACTATAAAATAAACTGTTGAGAAAATTTTCTACAGAAATTAATTTTCGACGAAATTTTCTACAAAAATAATAATTTTGACAAAATTTTCTGTGGATATAAAATCTTGACAACATTTTCTATAGAAATAAAAATTTGAGAAAATTTTCTATAGAAATAAAATTTTCACAAAATTTTCTATAGAAGTAAAATTTTGACAAAATTTTCTATAGAAATAAAATTTTGACAATATTGTCTATAGAAATAAAATTTGGCAAAATTGCCTATAAATATAAAATTTGGACAACATTTTCTCTGGAAATTAAATTTTTACAAAGTTTTCTATAGAAATAACATTTCTACAAAATTTTCTCTGGAAATATAATTTTGAAAAAATTTTCTATAGAAATAACATTTTTAGAAAATTTTCTATACAAATAAAATTTTGACAAAATTGTCTACAGAAATAATATTTTGATAGAAATAAAAGTTTGACAAAATATTCTATAGAAATAATATTTTGACAAAATTTTCTATAGTAATAAAATTTTTGACAAAATTTTCTATAGAAATACAATTTTGATAAAATTTTCTATGCAAAAAAAAAAAAAAAAAAAACACAAAAATATTTAACAAAATTTTATATAAAGAAAATTTGACAAACTTTTCTATAAAAAAAAATTGTTGAGAAAATTTTCTACAAAAATAAAATTTTGACAAAATTTTCTATAGAAATAAAATTGCTACAAAATTTTCTCTGGAAATAAAATTTTGACGAAATTTTCAATAGAAATAAATTTGTGATAACATTTTCTCTGGAAATAAAATTTTGACAAAATTTTCTATAGAAATACAATTTTGAGAAAATTTTCTATAGAAATGAAATTTTGAGAAAATTTACTATAGAAATAAATTTTTGACAAAATTTTCTATAGAAATAAAATTTTTGACAAAATTTTCTATAGAAATACAATTTTGACAAAAATTTCTATAGAAATAAAATTTTGACAAAATTTTCTATAGAAATAAAATTTTGACAAAATTCTCTATAAAAATAAAATTTTGACAAAATTTTCTATAGAAATAAAATTTTGAGAAAATTTCTACAGAAATAAAATTTGGACTAAATTGCATATGAATATAAAATTTGCACAAATTTTCTATGGAAATGCAATTTTTAGAAAATTTTCTATAGAAATAAATTTGACAAAATTTTCTATTGAAATAAAAATGTGACAACATTTTCTCTGGAAATAAAATTTTGAGAAAATTTTCTATAGAAATGAAATTTTGAGAAAATTTTCTATAGAAATGAAATTTTGAGAAAATTTTCTACAGAAATAAATTTTTGAGAAAATTTTCTACAGAAATAAAATTTTGACAAAATTGCTTATAAATAGAAAATTTTCACAAAA
This sequence comes from Haematobia irritans, assembly GCF_050003625.1. Lineage (NCBI taxonomy): Eukaryota > Metazoa > Arthropoda > Insecta > Diptera > Muscidae > Haematobia > Haematobia irritans. Next base: position 36,868,804 of record NC_134398.1, read on the forward strand.
TTTTCAATAGAAATAAAATTTTGACAAAACCTTCTATAGAAATAAAATTCGACAAAATTTTCTATAGAAATAAAATTGTGACATTTGCTCTGGAAATAAAATTTTGACAAAACCTTCTACAGAAATAAAATTTGACAAAATTTTCTAAAGAAATAAAATTGTGACAAAATTTTCTACGGAAATAAAATTTTGAGAAAATTTTCTATAGAAATAAATTTTTGAGAAAATGTTCTATATAAATAAATTTTTGAGACAATTTTCTATAGAAATAATTTGTTTTTTAATTTTACAATTAATTATTCTTCGGGCTTTACGGACAAAGTAAATGAAGGAATTTGATCAATAGAACCATTGAAAAGAAAACGCCAGATATAAATCTATACACGCCTAGACTATACATGTTTCAGTTCGGGCGAATGAACTTTTCCACCAGCGTAAACAAAAAATCAATGAACATGTTAATTTTTGGATCCGAAGATGCACTGAAAAAAATATTGTCGTGTCAAAGATTTCATGTCTTTAAAATACGAATGCAAATTTTGCTTAGCATAGAATACGTTTTTTACTTGAAACAGCATAATTTCTACTGGAATGCGAGTCTGAATTTAGAAAATAAAGTTGTCGTCAACTCGTTTTTAAAGGACTTTGATAGCGTATGAAGGACTTTGATAGCGTATGATTGCCACCAGATAATGAAGCGTCGCCGACCGGTTTTGCCAGTCGACGCCGCCGATGAATATGTCGACTCATATCAACCCAAATTTAGTCGCCAATTAATCAAAAATATTTATTCAAAAATGAAAAAATATTGATAATTGTTGTATTTTTTGACAAAATTTTAAATTTTCGATCCACAATAATTCAATATCAAGTTTCTATAATAATTTCGCAAAAATCTTGCTCAAAAGGTATGAATGGTATGTACGTTTGTTTGTAAGTTTGGTTGTACAACTAATCTCATTACCATTCGAATAACTTCAAATTGATTTTATAATGGATAATTGTCCGCCGCAGAATGGGCAAATTTATATCGGCTTAGCCATCAAGCCGCCGTTCCCGTGGCAAAAATTTACTGTCAGCCGCCACCAGAGAATGAAACCGCCGAGTCGCGCAGCCGACTACCCAGCAAAAAAGCGTCACCAAAAAAAAAAAAACGTGAACAAATTCTTTTTGGCGCAGAAGCGATGAATTTAACATGGGCTTGTCATAGGACGGATGTCCACCATTTCAACAGCCGGTGCACTAAATTCGCTTCACTTCTTAAGGTGTGATGCGAATTCAGTGTTGTGGACGTGATATTTTGACAAATAAATACTTTTTAAATTTTTGTATGATTTTTAATGCAGTCTAACGCTTGTCTGGAACGTTTGACATCAAATATTTTCAAAAATTTGCAATTTTTCTAGAATAGATTTACCATATTTTTCGGCCAATTTTAAATAATTTATACCACTTTATTAATTCATAATCTGTTTTTAACCTATTTGAAATAAAAAAAATTATATTTCCCATTAAAAATATGAAAATATAGACTCCAGTGAACTTCCTATACAGGTAAAATAAAGAACATCTTTGGGAAAACATTTTTGGAAGTTCTTTTAAAGTTGTGCATATAGCAGAACTTCCAATTTTTTGCTGGGTATTTATTATCAGTCGACGCCGTCGAATTTGTCGGCTCATCTCGAATCAAATTTAGCCGCCAATTAATCAAAAATGTTGATTCAAATCTGAAAAATTTATTAATTTTTGTATTTTTTGCCAAATCTTGAACATTCCACCCAATATTTTTGATTAATTGGCGGCTAAATTTTAGTCGAGATGAGTCGAAATTTTTGGCGGCGGCATCGACTGGAAATAACTGATCGGCGTCGCGACTCGGCGGCTTCATTCTCTGTGAATCGAATAAACGTCACTTTATCAAACTGCAATCTGGCAACACAGAGCTGGCAAATCCAGCATCGAGTAGGCTTATTTATGCAAATCATAACGGTATTGCCAGTTCAAAATATTTCAAATAGTTTCGAAGATATTGCCATATAGTGCGCCATTGACAAAACTTATACAGTGAGCGTCATACTAAACTGTACATAAGTATTTGTTGCAAATTACCTATTATTTCTGCACTTATATTTACGATCTTATTAAACATTGTTTGGTTTAGCAAAAGAGTATTCAAATCTCTAATTAAACCAAAATATCAATAAATAACCTAAAATCCCAAAAATTTGTTCTAAGACAAACACTTTGTACAGTTTGTTGTGTCGCTCACTGAACAAACGCTTTATATGCAGATGGTTAGGGGTTCAAGGCCAGATGTTGGTATATGCTGAACACATTTTTCAATGGTGGTTCAATGTCTTGGTGGTGATTCAAGAACCTCCCAGCAAAAAAATTATAAGTTGTTCCTAGGGATGTCAGGCGTGCTCTTTTAAAGAGCACATGTGCTCTTTCTTACAAAATGTGCTCTTAAAACAAGATAGGCCCAAAGAACAGGTAAAAGTGCTCTATTTTTAGTTATGTACTCTTTTTGTGCTCTTTGTACGTATCACAACAAATAATACTCCAAAGGGATTCAATAAATGGAAACAGTAAACTGAACATACGTAAATGTCACATATGTTTAATGAATTATTATGGAATTAAATGTTTTTATTATATTTGAAAAAAAGTGTGCTCTGTTTTTCGTATGTGCTCTTTTTATAAACTGAATGTGCTCTTTTTGCCTCTTCAAAATCTGGCATCCCCCTAGTTGTTCCACAAACATTTCTTTAAAAGCACATCCCGGAATCACCCATTAATTTGTTTCCACTTCCGATGTAGTCCTTTTGGACAAGTCTTCAAACACTACTTTTAACATAAAACGCATCCCTGGATATCCAGATATCCATTTTTTCCCACTGGAACAAATATTTTAATACAAAAATATACCCGAAAAAATAAAAATAAATACATAAAATCGATGCATAACAAAAAAAATATTTTTTTGAAAAATATGTAATAAAAAAATTGCCGCTGGTGAGATTTGAATTCGCGTTCTTTATTTTTTCATTCATAATAATAAAGAACATCTCAGGAGTAGTCATGCCGTTGCGTCATATTACGTTCATATCACAAACATTTGAATAGACATTTTGATGCATCGTGTTCAATGGTCTTTGTGACTGAGTGTGCTAAGGCGTTCTGTTATGGTGCCAACAGACCCAGGTTCAACCCCCAGTGGAAGCGAAGAAGTTTTTCAATTTGTAAAAATTGGATAATAAAAAAATAAAATTGTAACAAAAAATACTGATAAAAATAAAAAAGTGAAAATGGAAAAATTTTGGTTTTTTAGTTTTTTTTTTTAATTTTTTCATCCAAATCAACTTCCAAGGCACAACTTCTAAAGTAATGCAAATGATCTAAAAATGGAAGCTCTTTTTTTGCTGGACTCTTACAGTTTTTGTTATTCTCATTGACATTTTAAGGCCGTACCCAGCAAAAACAGCGTCGCCAAAAAAGTAGTGCAAATATTCTTTTTCGATGAATTTAACATGGGCTTGTCATACACTGAAACCAGGAAGAAAACTTTCGGTTAATTTTAGAAAATGTTGAATATTTGTAGAAAATTTTAACTAAGCAGTATTACAAACGTTGGCATCGCCGATGTCATAAAAATAATTAAATATTTTTCGACAAATTCAAGAAAATTTTTTTAGGCATAACTAAGTTTTTTCACTTGTTAAAGAAAATTTCGATTCCTGCTTCGACCGAACACCAAAAAGTTTTTCAGCGGTGGATTGTCCCACCTCAGTAATGCTGGTGGCATTTCTGAGGATTTCAAAGCTTCTCTAAGTGGTTTCACTACAATGTGGAACGCCGTTCGGACTCGGCTATAAAAAGAGGGTCGCTTGTCATTGAACTTAACATGGAATCGGGCAGCACTCAGTGATAAGAGAGAAGTTCACCAATGTGGTATCACAATGGACTGAATAGTCTAAGCGAGTCCGACACATCGGGCTGCCACCTACCTAACCTAACCTAAGGCGTTCTGTTATGGTGCCAACAGACCCAGGTTTAACCCCCAGTGGAAGCGAATAAGTTTTTCAAGTTGTAAAAATTAGATAATAAAATAAAAAAGTGTAACAAAAAATACTGAAAAAAATAAATTGGACATTTTTTTGTTTTTTAGTTTTTTTTTTTTTAATTTCTTCATCCAAATGAACTTCCAAGGATCAACTTATTACTGTATAAGTATAAGCAAATGATCCAAAATGAAGTACTTTCGTCCTATGACAAGTCCATGTGAAATTCATTGGAGATGATCAAAGTTTGCACTACTTCCGGATCACGAATTTTTTGGAAGCTGTTTTTTGCTGGGTAATAATAAAAAAACATCTCAGGAAGTAGTTAGAATGCCATGCCGTTGTGTCATATTAGGTTTGCGGTTTTTGTTTTTTAATTTCTTCATGCAAATCAACTTCCAAGGCACAACTTCTAAAGTAATGCAAATGATCCAAAAATTAAGTACTTCCGTCCTATCACAAATTGGGGATCCAAACTAGCTGTTTTTTTGCTGGGCTCTTACAGTTTTTGTTATTCTCATTGACATTTTAAGACAGTACCCAGCAAAAAAAGCGTCGCCAAAAAAGTAGTGCAAATATCCTTTTTGGATCCGGAAGTGGTGCAAAATTGACGCAGAAGCGATGAATTTAACATGATCTTGTCATAGGACGGATGTCCACCATTTTAACAGCCGTTGCACTGAATTTGCATCACTGCTTAAGTTGTGATCCGAATTCAGTTTTTTTGGATGTGTATTAAAAAATTTTTATGATATTTTGCAAAATAAATAATTTTTATAATTTTTGTATGAGTTTTAATGCATTCTAGCGTTTGTCTGAAACGTTTGACCTCAAAAATTCGCAATTTTTCTCGAATTGATTTATCACTTTTTTTCGACAAAATTTTAATAATTTGTAGCACTTCAACTGAAACAAAAAAACTAAAAATATGAAAAATTCTAGTTATACAAAATTGAATGCTACACGAAAAAAAATCTGATTCAATCACGAAATTAACCCTCCGTCATACACATGTTTCGATAGTCACATTCGTAACACATGAGGTCTGGCCAGACCCACTATGTATTTTAATTTATTTATATGGAAAATATGCTATTTTGTTGATATTATTACATTATTACTGTCGTATTTTCCGTCCTGATTTTTTCACACATCGATAGGTAATAAAATTTTAGAAGGGTACCTGAAGTTTCAAGTCTCTAGCTATATTATAAATGTATTTTAATTACAATTAGAGTGGAAAAAGGTCTGGCCAGACTCATGTGTCTGTCCGAGGGTTAATTGATCCAATTAATTTTTTAAATGAAATGTCTTCAATCACAGAAATGATAGTATCAATTAAAAAAATTAATTGTACCAATTAAAAAATTAATTGCTACTATTAATTTTTGTGATTGATTTTTGTTTCAATTAAAAAAAATTGTTGAATCAATTAAATTTTTAATTGAATATTATTTAAAACACAATTAAAATTTTAATTGGAAATTTTTTTGTGAAATTTTTTTGTATAACAAAGACCTTCTTTGGGAGGCCATTTTTTGGAAGTACTTTTAAAGTTGTCCCTTTAGAAGAACTTCCAAATTTTTTTGCTGGGTAAAGCTTAGGTCATTGTAAATTTTCAAATTCCAAAAATTGTCTATGATATTTTTTTTTTAATATGCAAGTGGCCATAATTTTTTCTAAAGGTATTTGTATTGGCCCTTTAGAGAAGGGAAAACGAAAATTTTTATATTTTGCACAAATCTCTAGACCATGCTAAAAATAAGGAAATTTGGTTACTCCTTTGAAATTTTTTTTTTTTGCTCAGTGTTTTAGTAGTTTGTATATCAGAAAATCCTTGTACCCGCTAAACCCGATTCCTACATTTCTTAAATATACACAGAAAAAAATTTTGCGAAAATTTTTCCAATTAAAATTTTAATTGAGTTTTAAAAAATATTCAATTAAAAATTTAATTGATTCAACAATTTATTTAATTGCAACAAAAATCAATCACAAAAATTAATAAACTCAATTAATTTTTTAATTGGATCAATTAATTTTTTTAATTGATACTATCATTTCTGTGATTGAAGACATTTCAATTAAAAATTAATTGGATCAATTAATTTCGTGATTGAAAAAGAAAATAAAATTTTTGTGTGTATATATAATGAAAATTTCCACCACAAATCACAAAATGCCCTAGAACCATATGAAATTGAAGAAAAAATTGTTTGTTGATGTATAATTTTGAATTGAGTGTCTTTATTAAAATTGAATCATTTTTCTTTTCAAAATTCCATTAGCAAAAAATGGAATCAAAACTAATTATGTAATAATAATAATAATTATAATAATAATCATAATAATATACTATATATAATACATATGTAATACGTATGTATGTATTTTGTAATATGGGTGTAAGGGGTGTGATAATTTAATAGCGAAAACTAAAAATTATAAAGCGTTTTTCGTTTTTGTTTTTCTTTTCATTCAACTTTTCCAACTTCATTGTGGTGGCATCCATTGATGCTTCATTTTCATTTTCATTCTTCTATTCTTCAATCTCAATCATGTTTGCTTGTTTGTTTTCATTCCTTTAAGTATGGCACATAATGTATTTGTTTTTGTTTTTAGTTTTCTTTATTATATAAAATAATTGCAATAACTTGTTTATTTTTTCTTGTATTTTTTTTTTTAGAAAATTTTCTTCCTGGAGTTTTTGTTTTGTAATTCTAATTAACTCAACTTGTTGATAAACTCTTTTTTTTTGTCAAATTTTCCAATGTAAAAAATAAACAAAGTATACATTATTTCGTTTTTTGTGTGTTTTAATCTTTTCTTTTTTTCATTTTGTTATTTATAGCTTATAACTTTTTTATTTAAAAATATTTAACACTACTTAATAATATATGGATGAGTATTTCATGTTTTGTTTTTTTTTTTTTTTAGAGTCGATAATGCATTTAATGGTAGTTTTGGAAGTGTGGGAAGTGGGGGCCAAGGGAAAAAAACAGAAAAAACTCTAATAAATAATTTATTAACAAAGGCTTTAGATTTCATAGTTTTTTTTTTTATTTAGAAAAAAACAAATTAAATTAATTATAATATTAAATAAACATAAAACAAGTCAACAAAACTTATTTCAAAAAAAAAAAAATTTTTTTTTTGGGATAATAATTGTATTAGAGATAGTTTTCTCATTTTTTTTAGATTTTTTTCTTGTTATTATTTTGAGGCATATTGTAGAAAAAGATTCAAAGCCAGGAATATAACAATGTAAAGTAGAGATATGATTGGTAAAAAAAAAATATTAAGCCATATAGATTGTTACAAAAAAACCTAGTAATTTTAACGAACTTTTGTTATAAACAATGAATAAAAGTAATAATTTCATAAATGTAATGTATAATTTCATTATATTAATGAATATAAGTTAAAACAACGATTTAATTCATATTATTAATTAAAATGCTCCTTGGTTTAATGATTAAATCGCCTTATGTAAATGAAAATCTCTGTTAATGAAAAGTTAAAAAACAAAATAAATTATTTGAATTTTAGAATATTTTTTTAAAAAAAGTAAAAAAAATGCACTAAATCTAATCCCTTTCAAATATCCGAATTCTTGGGCTATTCTTCAAAGATACCTTAACATATTCATTCGGCGGATTTATGTTGAGCTGATATAGATTTTACTATCTATTATAAGGGTTTGGCTGCAGGGTTATATCAATTCAGCCACAAAAGAATCAATTCAACGGTAAAATTTAAATCGAAAAATATGAAAATAAAAAAAGAAATACAAACTCATGCTATAATTATTCATTCAGCAGATTTTTGTTTAGCTGAAATAGTTTTTCCTATCTATTATAGGGGTTCAGTAGCAGAGTTATATCAATTCAGCCATAAAAAAGTCAATTCAGCGGACCATTTTAAATCAAAAATTAAATCGAAAAGTATAAAATTAAAAAAAAAAATACAAATTAATCTTATAATTCATAATTCAGCAGATTTTTGTTTAGCTGAAATAGAGTTCCCTTTCTATTATAAGAATTTTGTAGCAGAGTTATATCAATTCAGCCATAAAAGAATCAATTCAGTGGATCATTTTAAATCAAAAATTAAATAGAAAAATATGAAATAAAAAAAAAAAAATAATATAATATATAAAGATTTGGTGGCAGAGTTATATCAATTCAGCCATAAAAAATTCAATTCAGCGGATCATTTTAAATTAAAAATTAAATCGAAAAGTATAAAATTAAAAAAAAAAAAAACAAAATTATCTTATAATTCATAATTCAGCAGATTTTTTTAAGCTGAAATAGTCTTTCCTATTTATTATAAGAATTTAGTAGCATAGTTATATCAATTCAGCCGCAAAAAAGACAATTCGGCGGACCATAGTAAATCAAAATTTAAATCAAAAAGTAAAAAATTAAAAAACAAAAAAAAATACAAATGAATTCATCATTCAGCAGATTTTTGTTAAGCTGTGATAGAATTTCCTATCCATTATAAGGGTTTAGTAGCAGAGTTATATGAATTCAGCCACAAAAAAGTCAATTCAGCGGACCATTTTAAATCAAAAAGTATAAAATTAAAAAGAAAAAAATACAAAAGAATGTTATAATTCATCATTCAGCAGATCTTTGTTAAGCTGAAATAGAGTTTCCTTTCTATTATAAGAATTTAGTAGCAGAGTTATATTAATTCAGCCACAAAAAAAGTCAATTCAGCGGACGATTTGAAATCAACATTAAAATAAAAAAATATGAAACTTAAAAGAAAATTACAAATTGACGCTATATCTGTTCATTCAGCAGATTTTTGTTAAGCTGAAATAGTCTTTCCTATCTATTATAAGAATTTATTAGCATCAATTCAGCCATAAAAGGATCGATTATGCGGACCATTTTAAATCAAAATTTAAATCGAAAAATATTAAACAAAAAAATATATATAAGAGTTTAGTAGCAGAGTTATATCAATTCAGCCACAAAAAAGTCAATTCAGCGAACCATTTTAAATCAAAAATTACATCGAAAAATATGAAATAAAAAAAATAATACAAATGAATGCTATAATTCATCATTCAGCGGATTTATGTTAAGCTCATATAGAGTTTCCTATCTATTAGAAGGTTTTATTAGCAGAGTTCTATCAATTCAGCCCTAGAAGGATTAATTCAGCGGACCATTTTCAATCATAATTTAAATCGAAAAATATGAAATTAAGCTGTAATATTTTTTATCTATTATAAGGATTTAGAAGCAGAGTTATATTAATTCAGCCACAAAAAAGTTAATTCATCGGACCATTTTAAATGACAATTAAAATCAAAAAATATGAAATTTAAAAGAAAATTACAAATTGATTCTATATCTATTCATTCAGCAGATTATTATTTAGCTGAAATAGAGTTTCCTATCTATTATAAGGGTTTATTAGCAGAGTTCCATCAATTCAGCCATAAAAAAGTCAATTCAGCGGACCATTTTAAATTGAAATTGAAATAGAAAAATATGAAATAAAACACACACACACAAATACATATCAATGCCAGATTTTTGTTAAGCTGTAGCGATCTTTCTTATCTATTATAAGAATTTAGTATCAATTCAGCCACAAAAAAACTGATTCCATCACGAAATTAATCGATCCAATTAATTTTTTAATTGCAATGTCTTCAATCACAGAAATGATAGTATCAATTAAAAAATTAATTGAAGGTCAATTAAAAAATTAATTGACCCGATTAAAAAATTAATTGAAGGTCAATTAAAAAATTAATTGATCCGATTAGAAAATTAATTGATATTATTATTTTTGTGATTGATTTTTGTTTCAATTAAAAAATTTGTTGAATCCATTAAAAACAAAAAGGAAATTTAAATGAATATTACAAATTAATGTTTTAATTTTTAATTCAGCAGATGTTTGTTTAAATAGTTTTTTCTACCTATTATAAGGTTTTAGTAGGAGAGTTATATCAACTCAGCCACAAAGGGATTAAGGACCTTTTAAATGAAAAAATAACAATAAAAAGATAGTAAACTAAATAGGAATATGAAATGAGAAAATAATAAAAATATAAATATTTTGAGTCTAAATAAGGAGTGTACACAAAAAAAAAATTACGAAAATTTGTCCAATTAAAATTTTAATTGATTTTCTTAAAAATATTCAATTAAAAATTTAATGGATTCATCAAAGTTTTTTAATTGAAACAAAAATCAATCAAAAATTAATAGTATCAATTAATTTTTTATTGAATCAATAATTTTTTTAATTTATACTATCATTTCTGTGATAGAAGATATTTCAATTAAAAAATTAATTGGATCATTGAATTTTGTGATTGAATCACAATTTTTTTTGTGTAAGTAAAAAAAATTTGTTAAAAATATTTTGACTCATAGAAAAATTTTGAATTAGACACAGAAAAAAATTAAAAAAAAAAATAAAATTTCAATTGAGTTTTAAAAAATATTCAACTAAAAATTTAATTGATTCGAAAAATTTTTTTATTGAAACAGAATTTTTAATTGGACCAATTAATTAATTTTTTAATTGATCCTACCATGTCTGTGTAGTATTCAATTAAAAAATTAATTGGATCTATTAATTTCGTGATTGACTCAGGAAAAAATTTTATGTGGATGGAATATTAACACAATCCCATTTAAATATATTTTTTGAAAAATTTCAAAGTGAATAGAATTAGAATTTATTTATAATCAAAAACAAAAAAAGTATTAAAATACAAATACCAATAACTGTTATAACTGTGATTTGGATTTTTTAGATTTTTACTTCAAAAAGAGTTATTGATTAAATTTAAGTATTTACTACGATTAAAAATCGATGTAGAGTTTTTGTAATAATTAATTTGATAATAACCATAATTTACTAATCGACTTTTAATGGAAATGTTGAAAAGTCGATTTTGCTTTCAAAAAAGCAAAATGATGTAGATCTATATATATATACTGGCAATTGATTACAAGGTCGAAAGTGCCTACTTCAAAAGTCGACCTTTTTATACATTCGACATTTACAAATTGAATTGAAAAAGTCGACTTTCTGATTCTTATTATAATCCCTAGTATTTCATAGCAAAAAGATGTTCAGTAATAAAACAATTTGGAATAAAAAAATATTTTAAATCTTAAAAAAAATGGAATTAGATGGAATTTTAACCCAATCCCATAAATATTTGGATTTTTTGATATATTTCAAAGTGTTTCTAGAGAAGAACTTTCCGCAATATTATATTTATTTTTAATATTATATAAAACAATATAATTAATATTTTTATATTATTTTATATAAAATTAAAAATAAATACAATATTGTGGAAAGTTCTTCTCTAGGAACACTTTGAAAAATACAAATAACTACAATTTCAATGGTTTTTTAATTTAACTGCAAACATTTTTTTATTAAATTTTTACTGAGGTTGAAGTAGAGTTTTTGTAATAACTATCAACTTGTAATAGTTAAAAACTCACAAGAGAGACTTTTGTATGTATAGAGTCGGAATTCCAATTTTTGTAAATGGAAAACTTTGATTGATTTCTATTGCAATCCCTAGTAGTTAATTACAAGAGATGGTGAAATTAAATGAAGATGAATTTGATGGAATATTAAATAAATAAATTTTGAAGAATTTTATAGGAAATATTTCAATATTTTCAGCTGTAAAAATAAAAAACAAAACACAGAATTAAATTCTCAATTGGGTAGAATTATTTAGGCGATTTTTATAAAAAAAAAAAAAAACAATCCAACGATTTTTTAAATTTGGGAAAATAATTATTTTTTTTAACAGATACAATCTTTTCTCAGTTGTATTGATGGTGCAAAAAAAAAAAAACCAAGTCCCAACTCATGATCAGCGTGAAAATTTTTTCAAAAAAAAAAAAATAGAAAGATATTTTAATTGTAATACAAGAAAATTACTTACAAAAAAAAATAAATAAATAAAAATATTTGTATTTGAAGCATAAAAATATTTGTTGTATTCTGAAGACAAGAATATTGGTATTTATAAGAAAATGAAAAATAAAAATCCAAATTTTTTTCTATGTTTAAATTATTGAATTTTGGTAATTTTTTTACCAATGAATCAATGAAACAAAAAATTACCAAAATTCAATAATTTAAATATAGAAAAAAATTTTGATTTTTAATTTTCATTTTCTTATAAATACCAATATTCTCGTCTTCAGAATACAACAAATATTTTTATTCTTCAAATACAAATATTTTTATTTATTTTGTTGTTATTAATATTCTTTTATTACAAGTAAAATATATTTTTAGTTGTATTTTTCTATTAAAAAAAAAAAAAATTACGCTGATCATGAGGTGAGACTTGGTATTTTTTTTTTCACCATCAAAACAGCTGAGAAAAGATTGTATCTTTAAAAAAAAAATTATTTTCCTATAATTTTTTTTTAAGAATTCCATTCATCCACTTTTGTTATCTATACAGAATACAACAAATATTTTTATTCTTCATATACAAATATTTCAGAGATTTATTTCATTGATTTTTTTTTATTCTATTTCTAAAAATAATTTTCAATTGATAAGAATGTTAAAATTCCTGCATAAGATGTGAAAAAAAAAATTTTCTTTTTCAGCTGATGTTGTTGTTGGGGAATGGCAAGTAGCAAAATTCACATCAAAAAAAATGTAGAGTGAAACCACTCCAATTAATTTTATCACAACAATATTAACATTCAAAATGATATAAATGTTGAACTTTATTTACACATAATATAGTCAATTTTCCTCTCAGATGTAGCCACGAACGGGTGCCTAAATTTTGTCTACTTATAAGAACTTACTTTTAATGAGATAATAGGGAAGACGTCTCATGAAAATTTTTACACTTTTGAGAGGTATCCGGTTTTCAGATTGTCCAATTCTGAGAGGTTTCACTGTATCCTATTATTTCAAATTTTATGAACATTAAACGTTCAAATTCAAATACGGGAGAAACAATGCTTAACTTCCAAAGACTTTTCGAGGGAAAATTACATGAGATGTTCTTATTATTTCCGTAGAATTTTCTACAACATATGAATTGATCTTATAAAGATGTATATATACGAAGGACAATAATTAACTGTTTTATTGAATGACGGTTAAATTTTCCATGTGTGCATGGAATTCGCAATCCTAGGTATCCATTTTAGAGAGGTTTCACAGTAACTGAATGTTAACATGTATTGATCTACTGAATGTCCGAATTAAAACAAAAATATAAAAATAAAATATATTACTTATTTTATGAAGAGAAAAATATAAGAAATATGTACTTTTAAAATATAAATTTAAAAAAAAAAATTTATAATTTATACCTCAAAATATATTTTTGAATTATCCATTGATCTACTGAATTTCCGAATTAAAAAAAAAAAATATATATATATAAAATATATTACCCATTTTCTGAAGAAAAATAAAAAATATATATATAAGAAATAATTTTAAAATAGAAATTAAAAAAAAAATGTTTATGATTTATAACTCAAAATAGAGTTTTCAATTTTTCTTTTCATAATATCCACTTTACATTGTTTTTGTCCTTCTTGTCCTAAAAAACGCTTCTACGTTCTAAAGTATTTAGTTATTATAATTTTTTTGTTTTTTGGTTTTTCTATGAAAGAATCGCATCTAAGTTAATAGGTTGTTATAAATGTTTGTTTGTGTAGGTTGTTGTTGCTGTTGGTTTTTATAAATATATATATTCTTTTTGTAATAATTAAAGTATGCATGGTTTTTTTTATTCATTATTATTATTTGTATTATTTATATATTTATGTATGTATATATATATATAAAAGTCTATTTGGTTACATAACATTACTAATCGCAAAAAGAAGTGTTGGTTTAAATATTGAAACTGGAGTATGTTTGTTTGTTTTTATTATTATTTTGTTGTTTTGCTTTCTTATTTGTTTGTTGGTTGAATTAGGCTTTAAATCATGTGATATCATCATCATGATTAGGGGGAAGGGGAGGAAATAGGCCTTGGAGAGAGCTTGTGTAGGTTGTTGTTTTTTTTTAGTTTATGCATAGAGCTTTTTTTGTTGTCGTGTTATAGTTTCTTTTTTAAATATTTTTTTTTTCGTTTTTTTTTTAATTTTATTTGTTCAATAATGTAAATTTTTTATATATGTATAAGTTTTTGTTTTGTTATTTGTAAAAAACGCTGCTAAAACTACTGCTACAATTTAATAATCGAATTTTTGTTTCATTCTCATTTTTGTTTTGCTTTGTTAATAATTTTTATTTATTTATTATTATTTATTTTTTTTTTTTATTAAATATATTTTCATCTACCTTAGGGATTATGAGTTCTTTTTGTTGTTACTGTTTTTAATATTAATGAGTTTTGAATGTTTCTCTTTTTTTTTTGAAGATTTGTAGTTCTCTTAGTTTTGTATCGCTTTTTTTTCGTTTTAATTTGTTTAATGTATATATGCTATATATAAGTAAAATTTACAAGTTTAATTACAAAATGTGTATGTGTGTGTGTGTTTTCTTTAAATTTATTTTTTAGCATTAACAATTTTTTTTTGTTGATTTTTAAATAATTTTTTTGGTTTTTTGCTTTAAATCATATTTGCTTTTTTTTGTTTGCTTGTCGAGGTGTTTTTTTTTATTTTCCTCAATCAACTTTAATCATCATTTTTTTTTTGCTTAGCAAAATATTTCTAGTTTTTACAATGGATTTTGTTTTATTGTGGTAAATTATGCTTTTGCATTTTGTCTATTTATTTAAAGTTCTTAAGCATCATTTTGTTGCTGTTTGTAGTTTGCTTTTCTTTGATTAGGGAGGGTAAAGAATTGTGTGTTTTTTTTCTTTCGTGTTGGCTTTTAATTGATTTTGTTTTTATTGTTGTTAGCTTAAATAATGATTTGTAGTACAATATATCGTTTGTCTCTTTTATATCATTTGTAGTTGCCTTGGGATTGTTTGGTATTTTATTTTCTCTCTGGCTTTAAGTGTAAGTTTATCTAAATTTGAATTGAAGTTTTCTAATTTCTTTTCTTTTTTTGAGTTGTTGGTGTATATTTTATAATAGTTTTTGTTTTTTTTTTTTAATTAATAATATTAATTCTAATAAAAAAAGTAAAGAAACTATATCAAAAAAAAAATCTTTTGTAGCAAAAACAAATAGAGTTTATTTATTTTTTGTTTTTATAAAAAAAAATAATCTTTATAATCATTTGTAATTATTTGCTGTTGTGGGTCTTTTTATATATTTAATCTTAATCAGCCTGTAATCACTATAACGTTTTTCATCTCTGATATATTTGATGAATGATTTGAATTTGAAAATTTCTATTTTAAAACAAATTATTAAATATTTTTTTAGCAGTTTATCTTATTCATAAAAAAAATTGATTTCTCAAATTACCTTTATAATGGTAAATTTTAAAATCAATTTTATTGTTATTTTTTCTGGTTTTCATGAATAAGCAAATTTTTAGGCTTTGTTTTTCTATTTAATTATCCTTGTTGTTAGGCTTTCATTGTATGTATGTATATATAGAGTTTCTATATTTATATATATGTAATTGCTGTTGTTGTTATTATTTTTTTTTTTGTAATTTCTTTGTTATTTGGAAGTGTATAAATTATTATTGTTTAACATTTGTTTTTTTTAGTTTCTTTAAAGTCCTTTACTTTTCTTATGATTTTTTTTATATGTATGTCTTGCTTGTAGATTTATTGTTGTTGGGGCTGTTGTTGTTGTTGTTTTTTTTTTTGTAATACTTTGAGAAAATAGTTTGTATTTTTGTATGTGTATTCTATAAATGTAGTATATGTACATATAGTAAATCCCTAATTTATCAATGATGTTTGATGAGTTTGTATGTAGAGAGAGAGAGATTTTTTTAAGGGGTAGAAATATAAGATTTGTTCATAGTTCAATGATTAACAATAATGATGGCCTGAGATTCTTCTTAAAAAAAAACACACAAAAAGAAAAACACAAGAAATAAAATAAAAAAAAAAAAAAAAATCAGGCAATTACGACAATAGACCACAAAATTATATAAATTTTGGAATTTTTTTTTTTCGTACAATTTACTACAACACCACAAAAGCCAATTTTATATTTTATATCATTTTCAATTTAATTGAAATTGGGGTTTCAACTTTATGTAGGTAAATTGTTGCACTGTAGGAAAAAATGCTTGACTTCTCAATGGACTATATAAGTACTGTTCAATGGCATATGAATTTAGAAGTCATTAATTTTCCATAAAATTTTCTATAACATATGAATTGATATTATATATATAGAGAATAATATGTGAAGAATAACTGGTAACTCTTTGATAGAAGGAAAGACAAATTTTCTATGTGTGCAAGGAATTTTGGGATGTAATTACGTTTCAAACGTATATTCTAAAAAAACGAGAATTTGAGAAGTCATCATTTTCCATAAAAATCGTCTATAACATATGAATTAATATTATCAAGAGAATAATATGTGAATAATAATTGGCAACTCTTTGACAGAAGGAAAGACAAATTGTCAAGAATAATATGTGAGGAATAATAATTAACTTTTTTATTGAATTGAATTTTCCATGTGTGCAAAGAATTTGCGACGTAATAAAACGAGAATTAAATAAATAATTTCGCTTTTAAATTTATTTAGGCAAAATTTTGTACATGGGAAAAAATGCTTGACTTTTCTCTGTGATATATAGAAACATTTAAAATACCAAATTATTTGATAAGTCATTAATTTTCTATAAAATTTTCTATAAAATATGAATTGATATTATGAAGAGAATAATATGTGAAGAGTAACTGGTAACTCCTTGATAGAAGGAAAGACAAATTTTCCATGTGTGCAAGCAATTTTGAGATGTAATTACGTTTCAAACGTATATTCTAAGAAAACGAGAATTTGCGAAGTCATAATTTTCCGTTAAAAATTCTATAACATATGAATTGATATTACCAAAAGAATAATATGTGAAGAATAATAATTAACCTTTTAATTGAATGGCAATTACATTTTCCATGTGTGCAAGGAATTTGCGAGGCAAAATATTGAAATATTAACCATTTATTACAACAAGAATATTACTCTTAACTTTAATAAAGCACAATAAGGTAAGGGTATTGATAGATGAAGACAAACCATGTAACGAAAAAAAGTGAGTTTTCGGTTAAATATAAATAGAATCCCGCAAACCCATTTAAATCCTAAGCACACATGAAAAAGTTGGCCTGTTTTCAAAAGATTAGCCAACTGGTAACCAACTCACTTTAATAGTCAGTCAATATCAATTCATAGATATTTTCAACAGAATGATAGTGAAATTCATTTCATTTTTCGAATTGATCTAGGTCAAATATCAACTTGCAAGCTTTGTCGATGCGTTTCCCAATAGAAAATGATTTCATGATTCGATGTGTGCGCAGTTTAAGAGGGCTTACAATGCATTGCCTTTTTAAGGACAATGGATTTCCATGTGTACAAAAAAAACTATTTAAATTTAAACGAACTCTTAGGATAACACAGTGATGTACAACGAGGTCTAATTTAACTTCAATTTTTAAAGGCCTTTAAAAGATTGTAAAATTAAATTTTGGGTAATAAATTCTCGTATCATCTTCTAATTGCTAGTGATCTAATTTTTGAAAATAAGACTTTCTTTTTGAAATATCCATAAATTGTATTTTCTTTATTTTTGAAACTGTGTATTGGAATTAAAATACCAGGTATTTTGCGTTTTTACTTTGGTATTTTTCGAATTGATATGAAAAACACTTTTGAATAGCAACAAATAGATATTTTTACTTTACTTCATTTTGCTCTTGCATTTTGTATTAGATTAAATTGATATGGAAAATATTTTGGTACTGGCATAATACTGATTAAGTTCGCAATTAAGTATATAAGGAAATTTTAATGTGTGCTTAGGATTTTATAAGAAAATTCATTTGGATTAATATTTGATCTTATGAAATTGATATATGTCATTTTTTCACTTAATGAATAGTGATTAAACTTTCTCTTTGCACTGTGGGAAAAAATGCTTGATTTCTCTCTGCCGTATATAAAAACATTTAAAAGGCCACAACATTTGAGAAGTCATTAATTTCCCATAAAATTTTCTATAACATATGAATTGATATTATCAAGAGAATAATATGTGAAGAATAATTGGTAACTATTTGATGGAAGGAAAAACAAATATTCCATGTGTGCAAGGAATTTCGGATGTAATTAAGTTTCAAATGAATGCTGTAAAAACACGAGAATGAAAATAATTTCGTTTTGCTGGAACTGGTCATAAGATATATGCGAAGTATATGAGAAGACATAAATGTTTGGTTAAAATTTACCATTCGAATTGATATAGAGAAATTATTGCAGTTTGAGGAATGACTATTAACTTCTCTATGGATTACAAAAAGATTTTTGTATATGTGAAAAATATAGCAATGTTTGGTTAAAATTTACCATTCGAATTGATATAGGGAAATTATTGCAGTTTGAGGAATGACTATTAACTTCTCTATGGATTACAAAAAGATTTTGCTATATGTGCAAAATATTTTTAAAAATGGTAAATTTTCAATATCATTATCAATTCATATATTAGAATTGATATACATACAAAAATTGATTGTCAAAAATAGTGAATAATTGTTTTATGAAACGAAAAACGAATTTTCTATGTGTGCATTCAAAGTGATTTTCATTTTCGGAGTATAAAAACAATAAGATGAATTTTTGGAAGTAGCAACGTAATATTTGTGTGTTTCATATCAGTTTGCCTGAACATATGAATTGATAATATCAACAAGTTTATATGTGAAGAATAACAATTAACTCTTTTATTGAATAAAACTTAAATTTGCCATGTGTGCATGGAATTCGCAAAATAATAAATTTTCAAATGCACTGAAATCATTCATAACAGTTTCAAATGCCCTGGAATCATCCATGCTATGTATTTGAGAAGGCATAAATATTTTTTGAAATTTATCTTTCGAATTGTTTCTTTTGTATATAAAATCAAACGATTTCTCTAAAATATTTCTGTAAATATTTGAGAAGTGACAAATTTTCGATACAATTTGTAAATTTATATGAATTGATATACATAAAGAAATTGATTGTGGATAATAGTGGATAATTATTTTATGAAATGATACTTGAACTTTTTATGTGTGCATGCAATTAGAGAATTTGCTTAAAGAATAGTTTAATAAATTGCCCATAATCCATTCATAGGTATTTTCCGTTGAAATATAGTGAATTCCTTTTACTTGTCGAATTGATATAGGCAAAATATAAACTTGAAAGGTATGTTGATATGATTCTAATTTGACGGTTCAATGTGTGCGCACATTTTAATTTAATTTTATTTTTTTATTGTCAAAATAACCAAGCGTTTAGCCCAATTTCTCTTCATCTTCTCTTTAATCATAATGAATTTTTCATTTAATGGAACTATAATTACCAAAGTAATTTATATTTTCTATTATAATTGAAATAATTTGATTTCATCCGACTTTAAAATCAATAAGAAGAGCTTTAAAAGTAGCAATGTAGAAGTTGCCTTGTCATATAATTTTGCCTGAAAAAGTTTAAGAACAAAAACCAAACAATAGATTTGAGGAAATTCCATGTAGCTGCTCCCTAGAAAGAAGTTTTTACATTAATATATTATTAAATATTTTACCCATATACAAAATAATTTATGGGCAGGAATTTTTTTCAGAAAAAGTTTAATTTAACTATTTTATATATGGGGGATTATCTCTGAATAAACCGTGTAAATTTTGCTGAAGTTAAAATTTTTATTGAAAGTTATTTTTTTAATTTTTATAATTTTTTTGTTACATGAAAAACTGATGAAAAAAGTAGTTGTTTTTTTTCATTGTAGAGAAATACTAATTTAAAAACAAGTTTGAAAAGCACAAGGTTTCGTTTTGAACTATATAAATTATATTATAGAGTTTTATCGTTTTCGTAAAAATTATGCCAAAAATATTCAATAAGTGAAACATTTGAAAATAAATTTTTTTTTGGTATTTTGTAGTTATAAAAACTATGTGATAAAAAAAATTCTATAAAACTTATTAATGATAAAAAAAATATTTAGAAAAGGGGTTTTTTATATAAGACTGCATGCACTTTATTTTATATGATGGAGAAATTATTTATATTTTAAATTGTAATTTATACATTTGATCAAACAAAAAAAAAAGTATTCCAAGCATAATTTGATTGTATTCTTACGTGGAGAGAAAATTTGTCATTTAAATTATATTGACTTTAATAGAGATCAATGGGATAAATTTCAGGAGTATTAATGGAAGAAGCCTCATCGTGGAATAGAATCCCGCAATCTCAGTTAAATCCTAAGCACACATGGAAAATTTGGCATGTTTTCAAAAGATTAACCAACTAGTAACGAACTCAATTTAATAGTCAGCCAATATCAATTCATAGGTATCTTCAACAGAGACATAGTAAATTCATTTCATTTTTCGAATTGATACAGGCAAAATATTGAATATTAGTCGTATATTACAATAAGAATATTACTCTTAACTTTAATAAAGCACAATAAGGTAAGAGTATTGATAGAGGAAGCCAAACCATGTAAAGAAAAAAAGTGAGTTTTTGGGTAAATATATATTGAATCCCGTAAACCCATTTAAATCCTAAGCACACATGAAAAAGTTGGCATGTTTTCAAAAGATTAGCCAACTGGTAATCAACTCATTTGAATAGTCAGCCAATATCAATTCATAGGTATCTTCTACAGAAAGATAGTGAATTCATTTCACTTATCGAATTGATATAAGTGAAATATTAACTTGAAAGATATGTCGATGCGTTTCCCAATCGAAAACGATTTCATAATTCGATGTGTGCGCAGTTTAAGAAAGTTTGAAATGCATTTTTTTTAAGGATAATGGATTTCCATGTGTTTAGAGAACGTTTTAAGTTTAAACGAACTTTTCCGATAATACAGAGATGTATCGATCGAGGTCTAACATAACTCAAATTTTTAAAGGCCTTTAAAAGATTGTAAAATTTAATTTTGGGTAATAAATTCTCGTATCATCTTCTAATTGATAGTGATCTAATTTGTGAAAATAAGACCTTCATATTTGAAATATCCATAAATTTTATTATCTTTATTTTAAAAACTGTGTATTGGAATTAAAATACTGGGTATTTTGCTCTTTTATTTTGATATTTTCGGAATTTATATGAAAAACACAAAAAATAGATTTTTTGTTATTTTTTTTACTTTACTGTACTTTGCATTTGTATTTTGTATTTGATTGAATTGATATGGAAAACATTTTGGTACTTGGATAACACTGATTAAGTTCTTAATTGAGTATATAAGGAAATGTTCATGTGTGCTGATGGTTTTATAAGAAAATTTATTTGGGTTAATATTTGCTCTTATGAAATTGATATATGCAAACTTTTTTCACTTGACGAATGGTGTTTGACCTTTCACTTTGATGATGTTTGATTTTTCCATGTGTGCAAAAAATTTGAAAATTTTATGGAATCTAAAAAATTTGTAACCTTTATCGAATTTAATGCCAATGAAAAATTAGCATACAGCGATTCGATGTGTGTTTGGTATTCGTGATACCAGAAGTTCTTTTAGAATTACACTTGTATCTTGTGGTTGATTGAATATGCACTTGTATCTTTTGGTTTATTGAATTGATATGGAAAACATTATGGCATTGAAATAATATCGATTAAGTTCTTAGTTGAATAGTAAAAGAATTTGTCATGTGTGCTGAGGATTTTTGAAGAAAAAAGATGTTTGGTTAATAGTTGATTATATTAAATTGATATAGAAAAGATTTTTACACCCGATGATTGGTGATCAAAGTTTCTATTTGCATTTGTTTGTCTAGAGTCGAATGAAATCTGTAACCTCTATCGAATTAATAAACATGAAAAGTTAGCATACAGCTATTAAAGACTAGTTTCTTTATCGAATACAAGCTTTTGCTTATATGTGTGCAAGAGATTCGCGAAGCAAGAAGTTTTCTTAGAATTATGACATGTACGACTTTATTTTAATTTGCTTTGTATTTTGCATTAGTATCTTATAATTGATTGAATTGATATGGAAAACATTTTGGCATTGAAAGAATGCCAATTAAGTTTTTAGGTAAGTATTAAAAGAACTTGTCATGTGTGCTGAGGTTTTTGTTTTTGTTTTTAATTTGGTTAATATTTGATTATATGAAATTGATATATAAAAGTTTTTAACACCCGATGATTGGTGATTGAAGTTTCTATTTGAAGATGTTTGATTTTTCCATGTGTGCAAACAATTTGAGAAGTTTGTCTAGAGTCGAATAAAATCTGTAACCTCCATCGAATTAATAAACATGAAAAGTTAGCATACAGCTATTAAAGACTATTTTCTTTAGCGATTACAAGCTGTTGCTTCTATGTGTGCGTGGGATTCACGAAGCAAGAAATTTTCTGAGAATTGTGACATGTATGACGTTACTTAACCTAGCTTTTTACTTAGCACTTGTATCTTATAGTTGATTGAATTGATATGGAAAACATTTTGGCATTGAAAGAATGCCAATAAAGTTTTTTGGTAAGTATTAAAAGAATTTGTCATGTGTGCGGAGAATTTTTGTGAAAAAAAAAACAAATTTGTTTAACATTTGATTCTATGAAATGATATATAAATTATAATGATTATATGAAATTGATATATAAAAGCTTTTTACACCCGATGATTGGTGATTGAAGTTTCTATTTGCAGATGTTTGATTTTTCCATGTGTGCAAAGAATTTCATAAGTTTGTCTAGAGTCTAATAAAATCTGTAACCTCTATCGAATTAATAACCATGAAACATTAGCATACATCTATTAAAGACTTTGTTCTTTAGCGGTTACAAGCTGCTGCTTCTATGTGTGCATGGTATTTGTGATGTTATACGTTTTCTTTGTATTGACTATTATTTCCAATGTGCTTTTCAAACTGTTTTTTGTATACAAATTATAAAATTATTTTTTTTTATATATAAATTTTTTTTAGGGGAATTTCTTTCAATTAATACTTGTAATTGTTATAGCTTTCAATGAATTATTTTTAGAATATAAAAGATTCCCAGCATCATCATTATCAATAACATTCATCATTTGAAAGGGTTTGGATTAAGTTTCTAGGATTATTGTATATGAATGTGTGTGTTTTAGCGGCTTCTAGGTATGTGCATATGGCCTATAATAAATGAAATGTGTTTATACTTTTCCGAAGCTGTCAATAAATATCATTTTCATCCCAATCAACTGATTGTAGCACCAATTTATCCAATTCCTTGGAATCTCCCGAACTACTATTACGCCGACGTCTTTTACGATGTAAATTTGACCATTTACGATTGAGTTGCACCATTTGGGGGGCAGCAAACATAGCTGCAGCAGCAGCACTTAATTTTGTTGGTGTAATAGCATTCGTTAGGGTTCCAGCCAATGAAGTGGGTTGTTGATGTATGGAATTCGAACTGGAATTACCATTCGAGGAACTTATGGTGAATGTTTCACGATTGTTGAAAAGATATTTACGGGCTTGGGGTGGCATATCGGATCGCGATTTAGCTGAAGCATAGGAGGAAGAATTATAATTGCTATAATGTGGGGCTGGGGAATGTTTATGTTTTTGTTGATGCTGATGTTGCAACGATGATGAGTGATTTAATGCATACTGTTGTTTCCTATAGGGTGTATCATAGGGTGGTGGTGGTGTTATCATGGCCAACGATGAAGAATCATCTTCTATATCATGGCCAATATCTAAAGGATGTTGATCGGAGCAGGCTTGACGAAATATTTCCTCTTCATCATCATCATCATTGTTATCCTGCTGTTGTTGGTGTCTATGGAATTTTTGAAGTTGTTCTCCCTCATTATGGGAGTGATAATTAGAGTGTGTGGTTGAGTGGTTTTGGTGATTTTTGTATTGCTGTTGTTTCTCCTGTTGATAGTCTATGGAAAATATAGGATATGAATAGGGAGGTGTATAGATCAGGCCATTATTATATATGGCATTCGAATCATCATCATCAATAGAATCGTCATCATCATCATCATTGTAATCGGTTGAGGATGGCAAAAATTGATTCGTTGTGGAATTTACTTGTACAGGTGTGGCAGGAACGGATTTTGTCAACGAGGATCTGCGGTGTCTGCGGTTACTGTTGGTATTATGATGACTGTTATTGCTGCTATGGTGATGGTGTCTATGTCTATTACGTCTTTGTTCTAATTTACTATGATTACTAGAAGTATTAGTTGTTACTGCTGTTGCTCCTGCTGCATCTGCTGCTGCTGATGTTGTTGTAGAATTAGTTGTATTTTTAGTTTTCATTTTAGTTTTTTCGTTTGTTTTATTGGCAGTGTTGTTTCTTGTTGTTGTTGTTGTTGATGATGACTTCGTAGTAGTATTAGTAGTAGTTGTTTTTGTTCTACAATGTGGCATTGTAGCTGCAGATTTGTGTTCTTCTAAATTTGTTGCGGAATGATCTAAGTCATGGGCTTTGGCCTTCGACGATGATCCATTAGCCCCAGTATCATCGTCAGCCATAACCTCAACTTCACCTCCTGATCCTTCTGTTCCTGCTACATTGGCTGAAGCTGATGTTGTTGTGGTATTATTAGATGTTTTGATTAATGGCATTGATTTGGTATTAGTGATCAATCAATCACGATATATGTAACTACAATTCTTAGGGCTCTCTTGCGGTGATGGACTGCTGGATGGTGGTGCTGGACTAGAACTACTATTTGACATAACGGGCGATGATGCCGAACTGGAGTGTTGTGGACTATTGGAACGGTGTTGAGTTACTGTAAGAAGAAATATCATAAAAATGAAAGAATGAATGAGAGAACTAAGTAAAAGACTAAAGGAGCGATACTAAATCTAAATATATATGAAAACCAAAATAAATATTTTTAATTTTAGATAAAAAGACACACGATTTAGATGAAGAACTTCAACGATTTGGAGAATTAAAAAAAAAATATATATATGAACATTTGTTTTTTTGTTGCAAAAATTGAGAAAATTGTAGTTAAGGATTTTTAATGTTCTTAAGTTTCTCATATGTTTCCTACAAATCCCGAGATGTATTCATTATTTTATTTGTAATACATACAAATATTGAACCTATGGATGCCAATTGCGGCATTTTCCATAGGAATAGAAACATTAAGATATGGCCAGTTTTGTTTGATAGGTTAGAAAAAAGATCTTCAACGAAATTGTAGTTAGGGATTTTTAATATTACAAATTTAGGTAAAGATTTTTTAAGTTTCACATATCTTTCCTGCAAAATCTGAGATGTTTTCATTATTTTTTAAAAAATATTGAAGCCTTAGTTATCAAATGAGATTTTTTCCATAGGAATTGCTTTAGAAACATTTAAGATATGACCAGGTTTGTTTAATAGGTTCTTTATTAAAATTAATCATACGCACCGAAGGCCAAATGATAAAATACGAAATTCTATGGGGAACTTAAAGCAAAACAACTACATAAGTCCAAAACTTGGATAAGGTAGAATCTTGTATACTCTTTTCCATAGAATTGTGTGGAATATTATATTAAAATTAGTCTACAAGATGCTCAAGAAGTCAAATTTGGAAATTGATTCGTTGGTTCATATCTTATATGAACTGATTTGCATTTCCGAAAAAATCCAAGTTGCCTGATAAAATAACCAATAAATTATTTTGTTTATAATAATCCTGGGGTGCAAAATGAGATAGTTTGTATAAGAATTGCTTTAAAAACATTAAAGATATGACAAATTTTTCTTGATAAGTGATTTATTAAAACTAATCATACGCAACAGCGTTCACAAGTTAAAAATACGAAATGGGGAAACTTAAAGCCTTAAAACTGGGCCCAGCTGAATTTTATGTATTCTCCACGATGTATTGTGTGGAAAATTCTAATACTATTGCCTACATTTGGTTAAATTTAATCTCCAAGAAAGACAATAAGTCAAATTTAGATATTTAGATTTTTTGGTGTATACTTTATATGGACAGATTAACTTGCCTGATATTTATTGGTTAACTTATTTATTAAAAATTGAAAATATTGAAGCCCTAGGACCCAAATGATATAGTTTTTTTTTCTTTCGCAACAGTGTTCACAGTTAAAAAAAATCGAAATTCTATGAGAAATTTAAAGCAGAACACCTATATATGGGCGAAAATTGGAAACAGCTAAATCTTATGTAGTCTCTTCCATAGATTGAGTGAAAAATTCTTTTAATGGTGAATAAACATTAAAGATATGCCAACATTTGTTTGGTAGGTTCTATATTGAAATTAATCATACGCAACAGTGTTCACAGTTAAAAAAAATCGAAATTCTATGAGAAATTTGAACATTTGTTTGGTAGGTTCTATATTGAAATTAATCATACGCAACAGTGTTCACAGTTAAAAAATTCGAAATTCTATAAGAAATTTAATGCAAAACACCTATATATGGGCGACAATTGGGAACAGCTAAATCTTATGTAGTCTCTTCCATAGATTGAGTAGAAAATTCTTTTAATGATGATAAGTATAGATTAAAATCAGTTTTAATGACCTCAAAAAGTCAAAATTTAGTGATTGTTAATTTTGATGCATATCTAACATGGATTTGAATTTTCTGCCAAACCTAAGGTACCTATCGTTTATTGGTTAATTTATAGACAATATTTAAAAAAATTTTAAACCTTGGATATCACATGTAACTTTTTTATAAAAAATTTTTCTTTTTCTTGTTAAGTGATTTATTAATATAAATCATACGCAACAGTGCTCACAAGTTGAAAATGCGAAATTCTGTGGGGAAATTTAAAGCAAAACACATATATAAGGCCGAAAACTGGGCCCAGCTGACTACACCATGGATTTTGTTGAAAATTCTAGAACTATTGTCAGCGTTTGATTAAAATTAGTCTTCAAGAAAGCAAAGAAGTCAAATTTAGAAACCGATTTTTTGATGCATATTTAATACAGACAGATTTGAAAAACCTGGTTAGTTTATTTAGAATATTTAAAGCCTTAGGTACCACATGGGACATTTTTTTATAATAATTGCTTGCGAAACGTTAAAGATGTGGCTAATTTTCTTCGATAGGTCCTTTAGTAAAATTAATCATACGCAACAGTGTTCACAAGTTTAATATACGAAATTCTATGAGAAATTTAAAGCAGGACATCTATATAAGGCCGAAAACTGGACCCAATTGACTTTAATGTCCTTTCCACAATGGATTGTGCGGAAAATTTTAGTACTATTGTTAAAGTTTCATTAGTCTCCAAATTTGTCCCAAGACAAATTTAGGGGTCGATTGTTTGATGCATATCTTAATTAATTTATAATTTACTTATAATAGTTGAAAATATTGAAGCCTTAGTGTCCTAATTATATAGTTTTTATAAGAATGCCTTTAAAAACAATAAAGATATGACAACCTTTGTTTGGTAGGTCCTATATTGAAATTAATCATACGCAACAGTGTTCACATTTAAAAAATACGAAATTCTATGAGATATATAAGCAAAACACTTATATATGATCGAAAATTGGGAACAGCTATGTAGTCCCCTCCATAGGTTGTGCGGAAAATTCTATTAATGGTGGTATAGTAGGTTAGGTTAGGTTAGGTGGCAGCCCGATGTATCAGGCTCACTTAGACTATTCAGTCCATTGTGATACCACATTGGTGAACTTCTCTCTTATCACTGAGTTCCATGTTAAGCTCAATGACAAGGGACTTCCTTTTTATGGCAGAGACCGAACGGCGTTCCACATTGCAGTGAAACCACTTACAGAAGTTTTGAAACCCTCAGAAATGTCACCAGCTGAGGTGGGATAATCCACCGCTGAAAAACTTTTTGGTGTTCGGTCGAAGCAGGAATCGAACATACGACCTTGTGTATGCAAGGCGGCCATGCTAACCATTGCACCATGGTGGTGGTATAGTATATAAGTATAGATTAAAATTAGTTTTCAAGGCACTCAAGAAGTCAAATATTGGGTATAATTGTTTTTGGTGCATATCTAATATGGATTTGAATTTTTTGCAAATCCTAAATATTGTAAATAAATTATTGGTTAATTTATTAACAATATTTAAAAATGTTAAATCCTTAGGTACCACATGAAACATTTTTTGATAAGAAGTGCTTGCGAAACATTAAAGATATGGCTACTTTTCCTTGATAGGTTCTTTATTAAAATTAATCATACGCAACAGTGTCCACAAGTTTAAAATACTACTCAGAAATTTAAAGCAAAACATACATATAAGGCCAAACATTGGAATTATGTGGACAATTCTGGTACTGTTGCCAGCGTTTGATTTAAATTAGTTTCCAAGGAAGTCAAGAAATCAAATTTAGGGATCGATTTGTTGGTGCATATATTTGAATTTACTGAAAAAACCTAAGTTGCCAGAAATTTATTTTTGAATTTTTTTATAAATAATGAAAATATTAAAACCTTAGTTACCAAGTGATGTAGTTTTAATTTTTATTTTGCATAAGAATTGCTTGTGAAACGTTCATGATATGGCTATTTTTCCTTCATAGGTCCTTTATTAAAATTAATCATACGCAACAGTGGTCACAAGTTAAAAATACTAAATTCTATGGGGAAACATAAAGCAAAACAAGTAGTAGTAGTAGGAACTCTGAAATCCTGATGTCACTACAACGAGAGGATGTGAGGTCGATAACAGGCATCATAACAGGACACAAAAATCTGGGAAAACACATGGTAAGGATCAGTTTAGCGAATGATGATATGTGTAGGTGGTGTCTGGACCCCGAGGCTACGGAAGATTTATTTCACTTCCTGTGCCAGTGTCCAGCACTATCTTTCAGAAAAAACAAGATACTGGGCTCTTATTTCTTTCAGACTATGACCGACTTGCGAGAATGCAGTCTGAGGAGTATTCCCGCCTTCATCAAGGCATCGGGGTGGAGGACCTAGGCGCATCCGACGGACACATTATCATAGAATGGACTCATTCCGGCCGGAGCGAGATAGACACGAAGAAGAAGAAGATGGAAATAAGTTTGAGGGACCGCAATGGACCAACTATTGGCTTAGTGGACACAAATCCGCTAGTTCGGATTCGTGTCATCCTCCATAACATAACCTAACCTAAAACAAGGAGATACGAACAGTTTGAATTGGCTGAAACTTAGGTATTCTCTTCCAAAAATTATGTGCAAAATTCTACTACTATTGGCAACGTTAGATTAAAATAAATCTCCAAGGCAGACAAGAAGTCAAATTTAGGGATCGTTTTTTGGTGCATATTTTATATTGAATTTTCTGTAAATTATTTTGTTTATAATAAACCTCAGATGTCAAATAAGATAGGTCTTTTTTATATGAATTGCTGACGAAACTGTAAAGATATCACCAGTTTAGATTGAGAGGTCCTATATTAAAATTAATCATACGCAACAGTGTCTACATAATAAAATAGGAAATTCTTTGAAAAACTTAAGACAAACCAAGTATATTAAGCCGAAAATTGGGCTCGGCTATATGTACTCTACACCATAATATGTACATTCTATGCAAAATTCTTCTAATGGTTACAATTCCAAGGCAGACAAGAAGTAAAATTTGGGGATCAATTTTATTGGGTGGATATATTTTTTCAATATTTTTTTTCTCAGCAAAAAAAAAAAAAAATCGACCGTTTCCCAAAATAAACACAAATCGTTTCGGAATTTCTTTCATTTATCTTTCGCATAATGTCCAGAAAAGAAATATATAATATTAAATAATAGCATCAAGTGATGGAGTTATGAAACGCTTGTATATAAAATAAAATCAATGAAATATAATGAAATGATTAGATGGGGGAAACTAAGAGATTGCATGATTGATTTGCTAATGGAGGCGATGGGTTGTTGGTTAGTGCTTGTGAAAATGACTGAAGTGAACTAACTGTAGTTGTTAGTAAATGTTTCCTAAATTATGTAAAATTTTCTTCTTATTACTAGTAAGTTAGAGAATCTAAATGCCGGTTTATTGAATAATGAAACATTTCTCTCTAGGGGTTAGTAGTGATTGTATTGTCAAAATGTATGGACTGTTTACCTCCAGAAAATATGAAGTTTTCATTATAGTTGTTGAAATTAGGGTACTTGCTCTCCTCGGGACTCATCTCTATACAATAAAAAATAAATGGTAATAGGACAAAGCATATAAAATTTGTGACAAAATTGTATTTGTTTTGTTTTTTTTATGTATAATACAGAAGAGAGGGAGTGATAGATAGATAGAGATAAGAAGGAAGATAAGTATAAATAGAGAAATTTGCGAACGCAAAATCCAAAAAGATAAAATAACATTCATGTTGAACGTAAATACTTAGTAGAAAGCAAATTATAGGAAATTCATAAATAATTAGTAGAAAGCAAATTATAGGAAATTCATAACACAAGAAAAATCATTCACAATAGAGAAGAAATAATGTAATTAAAATATATATATATATATATATATATATATATATATATATATATATATATATATATATATATATATATATATATATATATATATATATATATATATATATATATATATATATATATATATATATATATATATATATATATATATATATATATATATATATATATATATATATATATATATATATATATATATATATATATATATATATATATATATATATATATATATATATATATATATATATATATATATATATATATATATATATATATATATATATATATATATTATATGTCGATAAACTATTTTAGTTTATATGTATTTACCTAAATTTTCTACAGGGTTATATATCATTCGGGGAATATTTTTGGAATATAAATTTATAGCAAGACTATATTTCCCTTAACATTTAGATATTATATCCTAATAGGAGACTAAATAAAATTCCACAAAATGGATAGAGTCTTGTAAGAAAACAAATATCTCCAAAACATAAATTGTCCGATTTAATCAGGACGCTTGTCTGAAAACTAATGAGATAAACAATCAAATCGCCCGGAAATTGGCTCCCAATGGATGAAATATTTAATCATAATAATATGTCTAATCTTGTAAAGTTCATTGCTGATTAAATTAATAGCGTTTCCATAATGCATTAAGAGAAATTATTTATATAATTTTCTTTTTGTGTTTTGTAAAATTAGATTTTTTGTCTCCCCTTAAGTCTATAAATAGAAATATCTTAACTGGCGCCCAACTCATTGAGTAAATGTCTCCTACTTCTACCAAAATATTATTTTTGCATTACATAAACGCAAATAGGATTTAAATGGCGCCCAATTTGAAACAAGTATATTAATACTCTAAATAGGCCTATTGATATTATTTTATTTTTATTTTAGGTTTGTGTCCTTAAACTTATAAGTAGACTCGTTGTCACAGCACTGTCTAGTTATAAGAAATGAAATTTTGACAAAATTTTCTATAGAAAGAAAATTTTAGTCAAAATTGTCTATAGGAATAAAATTTTGACAACATTTTCTATAGAAATAAAATATTGACAAAATTTTCTATAGATATAAAATTTTGACAAAATTTTCTATACAACTAAAATATTGACAAAATTTTCTATAGAAATAAAATTTTGACAAAATTTTCTATAGAAATAACTTTTTGATGAAATTTTCTATAGAAATAAAATTTTGACAAAATCTTCATAGAAATCAAATGTTGACAACATTTTCTATAGAAATAAAATATTGACAAAAGTTTTTATAAAAATAAAATTTTCTTAAAATTTTCTATAGAAATAAAATTTTGACAAAATCTTCTTAGAAATAAAATTTTGACAAAATTTTCTATAGAAATAACTTTTTGATGAAATTTTCTATAGAAATAAAATTTTGACAAAATCTGCATAGAAATCAAATGTTGACAACATTTTCTATAGAAATAAAATATTGACAAAAGTTTCTATAAAAATAAATTTTTCTTAAAATTTTCTATAGAAATAAAATTTTGGCAAAATCTTCTTAGAAATAAAATTTTGACAAAATTTTCTAAAGAAAAAAAATTTTGACAAAATCTTCTTAGAAATAAAATTTTGACAACATTTTCTATAGAAATAAAATATCGAAAACTTTTCTATAGAAATAAAATTTTGACAAAATTACATCAATGAATTTAGGCCCAATTTGCTAAATAAAACATAAAAGGAAATAAAATTTTTGAAAAAAAAATTCTATACAAATAAAATTTTGTTAAAGTTTTCTATAGAAATAAAATTTTGACAAGATTTTCTATAGAAACAATATTTTGTCAATATTTTCTATAGAAATAAAATTTTGTCAATATTTTCTATAGAAATAAAATTTGGACAAAATTTTCTATAGAAATAAAATTGTGACAAAATCTTCCGTAGTAATGAAATTTTAACAAAATTTTCTATTGAAATAAAATTTAACAACATTTTCTATAGAAATAAAATTTTGAAAAAATTTTGTATAGAAATAAAATATTTCAACAAAATTTTCTATAGAAATAAAATTTTGTTAAAACTTTCTGTAGAAATAAAATTTTGACAAAATTTTCTATAGAAATAAAATTTTTACAAAATCTATAGAAATAAAATTTTTACAAAATCTTCTATAGAAATAAAATTGACAAAATATTCTATAGAAAAAAAATTTTGACAAAATTTTCTATAGAAATAAAAGGTTGACAAAATTTTCTATAGAAGTGAAATTTTGACAAAATTTTATACAGAATGGGCATTTTGACAAAATTTTCTATAGAAAAAAAATTTTGACAAAATTTCCTATAGAAATAAAATATTTCGACAAAATTTTCTATAGAAATAAAATTTTGACAAAAATTTTTATAGAAACAAAATTTTTCAAAATTGTCCATAGAAATGAAATTTTAACAAAGTTTTCTACAGAAATGAAATTTTGACAAAATTTTCAACAGAAATGAAATTTTGACAAAATTTTCTATAGAAATAAAATTTTGACGAATTATCTATAGAAATTAAATTGCGACAAAATTTTCTGTAGAAATAAAATTTTGACAAAATCTTCAAAGAAATAGAATTTTGTTGAAATTTTCTGTAGAAATAAAATTTTGTTAAAATTTTCTATAGAAATAAAGTTTTGTCAAAATTTTCAATAGAAATAAAATATTTCGACAAAATTTTTTATAGAAATAAAATTTTGACAAAATTTTCTATACAAATAAAGTTTTGACAAATTTTTCTATAAAAATAAAATTTAGGCAAACTTGTCTACAGAAATATCATTTTGAAATTTTCTATAGAAATAATATTTTGACAAAATTATCCATACAAATAAAATGTTTCAACAAAATTTTCTATAGAAATAAAATTTTGACAACATTTTCTATAGAAATAAATTTTCTATAGAAATTAAATTTTGACAAAATTTTCTAAAGTAATAAAATTTTGTCGAATCTTGTATAGAAATAAAATTTTGTTAAAATTTTCTATAGAAATAAAATTTTGACGGTGCTGTGCCAACTACAAAATAATTCTATAGAAATGACATATTGACAAAATTATTACAAAATTATTCAATAGAAATAAAAATTTTAACACAATTTTCTATAGAAATAAAGTTTTAACAAAATTTTCTATAGAAATAAAATTTTGGCAAAATTCTCTATAGAAATAATAGAAATATAGAAATAAAATTTTTACAAAATCTATAGAAATAAAATTTTTACAAAATCTTCTATAGAAATAAAATTGACAAAATATTCTATAGAAAAAAAATTTTGACAAAATTTTCTATAGAAATAAAAGGTTGACAAAATTTTCTATAGAAGTGAAATTTTGACAAAATTTTATACAGAATGGGCATTTTGACAAAATTTTCTATAGAAAAAAAAATTTTGACAAAATTTCCTATAGAAATAAAATATTTCGACAAAATTTTCTATAGAAATAAAATTTTGACAAAATTTTCTATAGAAACAAAATTTTTCAAAATTGTCCATAGAAATGAAATTTTAACAAAGTTTTCTACAGAAATGAAATTTTGACAAAATTTTCTATAGAAATAAAATTTTGACGAATTATCTATAGAAATTAAATTGCGACAAAATTTTCTATAGAAATAAAATTTTGACAAAATCTTCAAAGAAATAAAATTTTGTTGAAATTTTCTGTAGAAATAAAATTTTGTTAAAATTTTCTATAGAAATAAAGTTTTGTCAAAATTTTCAATAGAAATAAAATATTTCGACAAAATTTTTTATAGAAATAAAATTTTGACAAAATTTTCTATACAAATAAAATTTTGACAAATTTTTCTATAAAAATAAAATTTAGGCAAATTTGTCTACAGAAATATCATTTTGAAATTTTCTACAGAAATAATATTTTCACAAAATTTTCCATACAAATAAAATGTTTCAACAACATTTTCTATAGAAATAAAATTTTGACAACATTTTCTATAGAAATAAAATTTTGACAAATTTTTTTCTATAGTAATAAAATTTCGACAAAATCTTCTATAGAAATGAAATTTTGCCAAAATTTTTTTCTATAGAAAATTTTGTCAAATTTTTTTTTCTATAGAAAATTTTGTCACAATTTTATTTCTATGGAAAATTTTGTCAAAATTTTATTTCTATAGAAATAAATTTTCTATAGAAATTAAATTTTGACAAAATTTTCTAAAGTAATAAAATTTTGTCGAATCTTGTATAGAAATAAAATTTTGTTAAAATTTTCTATAGAAATAAAATTTTGACGGTGCTGTGCCAACTACAAAATAATTCTATAGAAATGACATATTGACAAAATTATTACAAAATTATTCAATAGAAATAAAAATTTTAACACAATTTTCTATAGAAATAAAGTTTTAACAAAATTTTCTATAGAAATAAAATTTTGGCAAAATTCTCTATAGAAATAATAGAAATATAGAAATAAAATTTTTACAAAATCTATAGAAATAAAATTTTTACAAAATCTTCTATAGAAATAAAATTGACAAAATATTCTATAGAAAAAAAATTTTGACAAAATTTTCTATAGAAATAAAAGGTTGACAAAATTTTCTATAGAAGTGAAATTTTGACAAAATTTTATACAGAATGGGCATTTTGACAAAATTTTCTATAGAAAAAAAATTTTGACAAAATTTCCTATAGAAATAAAATATTTCGACAAAATTTTCTATAGAAATAAAATTTTGACAAAATTTTCTATAGAAACAAAATTTTTCAAAATTGTCCATAGAAATGAAATTTTAACAAAGTTTTCTACAGAAATGAAATTTTGACAAAATTTTCTATAGAAATAAAATTTTGACGAATTATCTATAGAAATTAAATTGCGACAAAATTTTCTATAGAAATAAAATTTTGACAAAATCTTCAAAGAAATAAAATTTTGTTAAAATTTTCTATAGAAATAAAGTTTTGTCAAAATTTTCAATAGAAATAAAATATTTCGACAAAATTTTCTGTAGAAATAAAATTTTGTTAAAATTTTCTATAGAAATAAAGTTTTGTCAAAATTTTCAATAGAAATAAAATATTTCGACAAAATTTTTTATAGAAATAAAATTTTGACAAAATTTGCTATACAAATAAAATTTTGACAAATTTTTCTATAAAAATAAAATTTAGGCAAACTTGTCTACAGAAATATCATTTTGAAATTTTCTATAGAAATAATATTTTGACAAAATTTTCCATACAAATAAAATGTTTCAACAAAATTTTCTATAGAAATAAAATTTTGACAACATTTTCTATAGAAATAAAATTTTGACAAATTTTTTTCTATAGTAATAAAATTTCGACAAAATCTTCTATAGAAATGAAATTTTGCCAAAATTTTTTTCTATAGAAAATTTTGTCAAAATTTTTTTTCTATAGAAAATTTTGTCACAATTTTATTTCTATGGAAAATTTTGTCAAAATTTTATTTCTATAGAAAATTCTGTCAAAATTTCATAAATAATATGACACTTTATATAAAATTTTCTATAGAAATAAAATTGTGACAAAATCTGCTATAGAAACAAAATTTTGATAAAATTTTCTATAGAAGTGAAATTTTGACAAAATTTTCAATAGAGATGAAGGTTTGTCACAATTTGTAGAAATAAAACTTTGTCAACATTTTCTATACACACAAAAAAATTTCACGAAAATTTTGTAGGAATAATTTTTTGACAAAATTTTCTATAGAAAAAAAATTTTGACAAAATTTTCTATAGAAGTAATATTTTGACAAAATTTTCCGTAGAAATAAAATTTTGACAAAATTTTCTATAGAAATAACATGTAGGCAAAATTGTCTACAGAAATATAATTTTGACATTTTCTATAGAAATAATATTCTGCTATAGAAACAAAATTTTGATAAAATTTTCTATAGAAGTGAAATTTTGACAAAATTTTCGATGAAGGTTTGTCACAATTTGTAGAAATAAAATTTTGTCAACATTTTCTATACACACAAAAAAATTTCACGAAAAATTTGTAGGAATAATTTTTTGACAAAATTTTCTATAGAAATAAAATTTTTGACAAAATGTTCTATAGAAATAATATTTTGACAATATTTTCCATAGAAATAAAATGTTTGGGCAAAATTTTCTATAAAAATAAAATTTTGAGAAAACTTTTCTATAGAAGTAAAATTTTGAAAAAATTTTCTATAGAAATAAAATTTCGACAAAATTTTCTATAGAAATTAAATTTTGACAAAATTTTATATACAAATTAAATTTTGACAAAATTTTCTAAAGTAATAAAATTTTGATAGAATATTGTATAAAATAAAATTTTGTCGAATCTTCTATAGAAATAAAAATTTGTTAAAATTTTCTATAGAAATAAAATTTTGACGGTGCTGTGCCATCGACAAAATAATTCTATAGAAATGACATATTGACAAAATTGTTACAAAATTATTCTATAGAAATAAAAATTTTAACAAAATTTTCTATAGAAATAAAATTTTGACAGAATTTTCTATAGAAATAAAATTTTGGCAAAATTTTCTATAGAAATAAAATTTTGACAAAATTTTTTATAAAAAAAAATTAACAAAATTTCTATAGAAATAAAATTTTGACAAAATTTTTTATAGAAATAAAATTTTGATGAAATTTTCTATAAAAATAAAATTTTGATGAAATTTTCTATAGAAGTACAAATTTGACAAAATTTTCTATTTAAATAAAATTTTGATGATATTTTCTATAGAAATAAAATTTTGAAAAAAATTTTTCCAATATGTTACTTTCGGATGGTTCTTATGTAGGCCAAAGTATCAAAAGTGGCACCTAACATGTAAATTCATAATATATAATCTGAATATTTATAGCGGCCATCAATTTGAGATATTCACAATTATTTCATATTTTTGTTACATTTGAGTACAGTTTTATATTTGAGTTGGGAATCGTCAGTTAAATGGCGCCCAACGTGTAGGTTTATAACGAGTGATTGAAGTAGTATTTGTTTCATTGTATACATAATGCATGTTGCAACCGACTTATTAACGTTTACGTTTACGATAAGAGATAATTTTATATCCATAAGTAAATGATTTTTTGTGGATTATTAAAAAAAAAAAAAGACAAACAAAAGTACCCATCACCAAGTAACACCGTCAACATACATTCTTGTTGCAACATGCACCATAGATTTGTATATGTTACAAAAGCTTGGGGAAAATGGAAGGAAATCATTTTGTAAATAGGTATTAAAAATGGAGTGCCTGAGAATGGAAAGTGCATGGGAATTTTAAATTTAATATGCTTTGCAAATAGATCAGAGTAAACACGACATGTATAGACATAGAAGACATATATGCAAAAAATAATTTAAAACATAGTAAATTATAAATTAAAAGTACATAAACAAAAATATTTATTTTGATATCAATAACATTAGTTTTATTTTAACCAAAATCATTCTCTTCAAAAGTGTTAAAGGACCAAATATGTTAGTGTGTGTGCATTAGAGAGAAGGAGAGAAGAATTCAAAAATTGAAACGAATAAAACTTACCCATACCATGACGGGGCGGCTGCTGCCTTCTTAAACGACCAAGACTTCTATTACGTGTATTTGTGTTAACAGCCTGAATATTTGAAGGTGATTTTTTTTGATTTTTATTGTGAATTTTTTGGTAATTTTTGAATTGGTTGTATTGATTTTTTTTCATTGTTGATGGTGTTCAGCGATTTGTATATATTTTTGCACCAAAAAATAAAAGAATAAAAATGTACACAAAAAATTTGTATATGTAACATAACTTTTTTAAAAAAATTACAATTTTTTTTTTGGTATTGCTTAAAAATAAATTAAAGTAATGTAAATATATATTTTGTTTGGCGATATTTTAATGAAAATGCAAATGATTTGTGTGAATAATGGATAGGTGATATGGCTCAAGTTCTTTTCTATGACAAAATATTTCTAATAGTTTTTTTTTAGTTCTAAATTTTTTATTATACTTCGGGCATGCTTATTGGCTAAACAAAAATGTTATCAGCCTTTCTGAAGGCGTTACGTTAAAAGAAACAACTATTCACCATTGCATGCTTCCTATTACAATTGCCTATTACTTTAGTTTTTTATTTTTAATATCATACCAGAATGTTTATTAATTTCAATCAACTTTCCGGTTTGGGTTTAAAAGACATTAAGATAGTAGGAAGAATATTGTGGAATGGTCCATGCGTTGGTGATACTTAGAATATATATCCTAGGTCAATGAATTATTTTAATGCTACATGTTAGAATGTTTGAAGTGAAATAAAACTAAGTAAAACAAAAAAATAAAAATTGAAATAAATAAGAATCGTCTAAAATAGAATGAGGCCATCATCAGCAAAAGGAGTATATTAGATAGCGTCGTTAAAATTATATTTCTATAGAAAATTTTGTCAACTTTTTTATGTCTATAGACAATTTTTGCGAAATTTTCTTTCTATAGAAAATTTTGTCAAAATTTTATTTCCATAGAAAATTTTATCAACATTTTATTTCTACAGAAAATGTTTGCAAAAATTTTAGTTTTATAGAAATTTTTCTCACAATTTTATTTTTATAGAAAAAATTGTCAACATTTTACTTCTATCAAAAATTTTGTCAAAATTTTATTTCTATAGAAACTTTTCTCACAATTTTATTTTTATAGTACATTTCATCTAATTTTATTTCTATAGAAAAATTTCTCAAAATTTTATTTTTATAGGAAAGTTATCCAAAGTTGTATTTCTATATACGGTTTGTCAAAATTTTATTTCTATAGAACATTTTGTCAAAATTTTATTTCTATAGGAAATGATGTCAAAATTTTATTTCTTAATTTACAATTAATTATTATTCGAGCTTTATGGACAAATTAGACATAAAGCTCGAATAATAATTAATTGTAAATTAAGATATCGTGCATTTGGACGTTAATCGCCTGTTTCGGTATCAGGCTAACATAAAAAATAATAAAATTTTATTTCTATAGAAGATTTTGTCAAAATTTTATTTCTATAGAAGATTTTGCAAAATTTTGAAAAATATTGCTCACCACCTAAGAGGTACTTCACAAATTGTTCATAGAGATAAAATTTTGACTAGGTAACAAAATTTTGTTTAGGAATACAATTTTGATAAAAATTTATCTATGAATAAAATTTTGACAAAATTTCTATAGGAATAAAATGTTGACAAACCTTTCTATAGGAATAAAATTTTGCAAAAATTTTTTATAGAAATAAAATTTTGATAAAAACTTCTATAGGAATAAAATGTTGACAATTTTTTTATAGGAATAAAATTTTTATAGGAAAGAATAATGAAATTTTTTTAGAAATAAAATTTTGAAAAAATTTTCTATAGGGATACAATTTCGACAAAATTTTCTTTAGGAATAAAACTTTGACAAAATTTTCTATAGAAAAACATTTTTACAAAATTTTCTTTAGAAAAAAATTTTGACAAAATTTTCAATAAGAATAATATTTTAACAAAATTTTCTATAGGAATAAAATTTTGCCAAGATTTTTTATAGAAATGAAGTTTTGAAAAAAAAAACTTCTATAGGAATGAAATTTTTATAGGAATGAAAAATGAAATTTTTTTAGAAATAAAATTTTGAAAAAAATTTCTATAGGGATACAATTTCGACAAAATTTTCTTTAGGAATAAAACTTTGACAAAATTTTCTATAGAAAAACATTTTTACAAAATTTAATTTAGAAAAAAATTTTGACAAAATTTTCAATAAGAATAATATTTTAACAAAATTTTCTATAGGAATAAAATTTTGCCAAGATTTTCTATAGAAATGAAGTTTTGAAAAAAAAAAGAACTTCTATAGGAATAAAATTTTGACAAAAATGTTCTATAGTAATACAATATTGACAAAAATGTCTATAGGAATAACATTTTGACAATTTTTCTAAAAATACAATTTTGAAAAAAATTTATGTAGGGATAACATTTCGACAAAATTTGCCTTAGGAATAAAACTTTCACAAAATTTTCTATAGAAAAAAATTTTGACAAAATTTTCTATAGCAAAAAATTTTGACAAAATTTACTATAGGAATAAATATTTGACAAAACTTTTTGTCGAAATAAAATTTTGCTAAAATTTCTATAGAAATAAAATTTAGACAAAATTGTCTTTAGGAATAAAATTTTGACAAAATTTTTTTTTGGAATAAAACTTTGACAAAATATTCTATAGGAATAAAATTTAGACAAAATTTTCTATAGAAGAACATTTTGACAAAATTTTCTATAGCAAAAAATTTTGACAAAATTTACTATAGGAATAAATATTTGACAAAACTTTTTATCGAAATTTGAAAGATTTTTTATAGAAATAAAATGTTGATAAAAATTTCGATAAAAATTTCTTTAGGAATAAAACTTTGACAAAATTTTCTATAGAAAAACATTTTTACAAAATTTTCTTTAGAAAAAAGGTTTGACAAAATTTTCAATAAGAATAATATTTTAACAAAATTTTCTATAGGAATAAAATTTTGCCAAGATTTTCTATAGAAATGAAGTTTTGAAAAAAAAAACTTCTATAGGAATAACATTGTGACAAACATTTTCTATAGTAATACAATTTTGATAAAAATTTCTATAGGAATAACATTTTGACTATTTTTCTAAAAATACAATTTTGAAAAAAATTTCTATAGGGATAACATTTCGACAAAATTTTCTTTGGAATAAAACTTTCACAAAATTTTCTATAGAAAAAAAAATTTGACAAAATTTTCTATAGCAAAAAATTGTGACAAAATTTACTATAGGAATAAATATTTGACAAAACTTTTTATCGAAATAAAATTTTGACAAAATTTCTATAGAAATAAAATTTTGACAAAATTTTCTTTTGGAATAACACTTTGACAAAATTGTCTTTAGGAATAAAATTTTGACAAAATTTTCTATAGAATGAAATTTTGAAAAAACTTCTATAGGAATAAATTTCGACAAAATTTTCTATAGTAACACAATTTTGACAAAAATTTCTATAGGAATAAAATTTTGACAATTTTTCTAAAAATAAAATTTTGAAAAAATTTTCTATAGGGATAATATTTTGACAAAATTTGCCTTAGGAACAAAACTTTGACAAAATTTTCTATAGAAAACCATTTTGACAAAATTTTCTATAGCAGAAAATTTTGACAAAATTTACTATAGGAATAAATATTTGACAAAACTTTCTATCGAAATAAAATTTTGACAAAATTTCTATAGAAATAAAATTTTGACAAAATTTTCTATAGAAGAACATTTTGACAAAATTTTCTATAGCAAAAAATTTTGACAAAATTTACAATAGGAATAAATATTTGACAAAACTTTTGATCGAAATAAAATTTTGACAAAATTTCTATAGAAATAAAATTTTGACAAAATGTCTATAGAAATAAAATTTTGACAAAATTTCCTTTTGGAATAAAACTTTGACAAAATTTTCTATAGAAATAAAAATTTTATATAGAAATAAAATTTTGAAAAATTTTTTATAGGAAAAAAATTTTGACAAAATTTAAAATGTTCACAAAATTTTCTATACGAATAATAATAAAAATTAAAAAAAAAAATAAAAATTTTCTATACGAATAATAATACGAATAAAATGTTGACAATATTTTCTACAGAAATAAAATTTTGACAAAATTTTCCAGAGGACCAAAATTGTGAAAAATTTTTCTGAAGAATAAAATTTGGACAAAATCTTATATAGGAATACAATTTTGAGAAAATTTTCCAGAGGAATAAAATTTGGACAACATTTTTTATAGGAATAAAATGTTGATAAAATTTTTTATAGGAATAAAATGTTGACAAAATTTTCTATAGGAATAAAATTTTGACAAAATTTTCTATACGAATAAAATGTTGACAAAATTTTCTATAGGAATAAAATGTCGACAAAATTTTCTATAGGAATAAAATTTTGACAAAATTTTCTATAGGAATAAAATTTTGACAAAATGTTCTATAGGAATAAAATTTTGACAAAATTTTCTATAGAAATAAAATTGTGACAAAATTTTCTATAGGAATAAAATGTTGAAAAAATTTTCTATACGAATAAAATATTGCCAATATTCTCTATAGAAGTAAAATTTTGACAAAATTTTCTATAGAAATAAAATTTTTAAAAAAAAAAATTTATAGGAATAACATTTTGACAAAATTTTTTGTAAGAATAAAACTTGGACAAAATTTCTATAGAAATAAAATTTTGACAAAATTTTCAATAGAAATAAAATTTTGACAAAATTTTCTATAGGAATAAAATTTTGACAAAATTGTCTATAGAAATAAAATTTTGACAAAATTTTCCAGAGGAATAAAATTTTGACAAAATTTTCTATAGAAATAAAATTTTGACAAAATTTTCAATAGGAATAAAATTTTGACAAAATTTTTTATAGGAATAAAATGTTGACAAAATTTTCTATAGGAATAAAATTTTGACAAAATTTTCTATAGGAATAAAATTTTGATAAAATTTTCCATAGGAATAAAATTTTGACAAAATTTTCTATAGAAATAAAATTTTGGCAAAATTTTCTATAGAAATAAAATTTTGACAAACTTTTCTGTAGGAATAAAAGGGAACCACCGTGGTGCAATGGTTAGCGTGCCCGCCTTGCATACACAATGTCGTGGGTTCGATTCTTGCTTCGACCGAACACCAAAAGTTTTTCAGCGGTGGATTATCCTACCTCAGTAATGCTGGTGACATTTCTGAGGGTTACAAAGCTTCTCTAAGTGGTTTCACTGCTATGTGGAACGCCGTTCGGACTCGGCTATAAAAAAGAGGTCCCTTGTCATTGAGCTTAACATAGAATCGGGCAGCACTCAGTGATAAGAGAGAAGTTCACCAATGTGGTATTACAATGGACTGAATAGTCTAAGTGAGCCTGATATATCGGGCTGCCACCTAACCTAACCTAACTTTGACAAAATTTTCTATAGAAATAAAATTTTGACAAAATTTTCAATAGAAATAAAATTCTTTCCTATAGAAAGGAAAATTTTCTATAGAACAGAAACTTTGAAAATTTTTTGCAATAAAATTTTAGTAATTTTTTTTGTAAAACAAGTTAGTCCTATTTATGTTCTTATATTTTATATTCGGTTTTTATGAAAATCCCATTTTCGTTGGTCCGGTAGAACCGGAATTTTCAAGGCTTTAGAATCGACTTTCGGTTATTATATTTCTATTGTAAAATTGCCAATTTAATGCTAAATTTAGGCAAATATATCGAAGTATTTTAATCGTAAATTTTTCTGATTGCTTTAGACTACAGTTTTATTTTGTCATGACAAGCAAATAAATATAAGCTTTAAGAAGTTAATACATAAACCTGCTCAATTCATTTAGAAAACTTCGTTCTCATACTTCTCATATTTTTTCAAATTAATTGGTTTTGATTTTATTTATTTTTATTTTTACTCGAGCATCCTTAAATTATTTAAACAAAAAAAAAACTCTTAATATTGGTTTTAGCTAAACTACCATAACAAATCCAAAAAAGGAAGAAAAAATCCAATATGGCATTAATTTTAAAATTCTTTTAGCTTTACCCCAAAATGTGGGTGGTAATTCTTTGCGAAATAAATACTAAATGTCTACGTTAATGAAAAATATATATAGTGCATGTTCAAAGTTTTTAAAAGAGAAAACTTTTGCGAATTTTTATTTTCCGTTTTTTTTTTCTCCAATATTGATTACGGGTTTCTTTTGCCACAAAGGCATTGCAAAGGAAAAAGCTATGGGTTTACAGTTTATGAAGAATTTTATTGAGATCCTAATTAGTATGGATTAAAGTGCTTCGAATGAACAAGAATCTATTATGACATG
This sequence comes from Haematobia irritans, assembly GCF_050003625.1. Classification (NCBI taxonomy): domain Eukaryota; kingdom Metazoa; phylum Arthropoda; class Insecta; order Diptera; family Muscidae; genus Haematobia; species Haematobia irritans. The sequence goes on from NC_134398.1 coordinate 36,913,353, forward strand.
AACATGAAAACCATATGAAATCAATTGAATTTGCAATCAATATAACATTCCCCAAAAAAGAAAAATTTATAAAAAAGATAAAAAAAAAATTCTAGAAATAATTAGAGTATGTTAGCACGTCCACAACCACAACAGTAATGAGTTATGCTTTTGGATACATTATAGAAGGGACGATTAGTCAGTGAGAATTCATGAGAGATAATGATGATTATATGCTACGAATTTATAAAAGCTAATATTTTATTGGTTATATTAAAGCACGGAATCGAATTGTGTTTCCTGTTTGGAAACAGAAAAGGAATAAAATGAAATATAAAAAACGATACCAAAATGGGGGGATGCGGGATGGCTGATTTGTGTAGGATATATTTTTTTATATAAAATTACAAAAACCTGTGAATTATATTTAGGAATTTTTTTGTGGTATGTATTTAAAAAAAAATCCCTACAAAAATTTTGGTAAAAATCTTACTCAAATTTTTGTTATTGTTATACCTTGTTTTGCTTAAACAGCGATGATTTTTGATCTTTAAAAACTTTAGAAAAATGTAAGAAAACAAAATTCAAAATGTCTAGCAAATGGCAATCTGTATTGTATTTTTGATTCAAGCTAATAAAAATTTAAAGCTAATATAGTGCAAAAAATATTAATCATATATTTTTCACTTTAAAGCCAATTTATTTATTTTTTTGGTGATTATTTACAAAGTACACTGAATGATTGATCCTTGAACCCCACAAAAAACAAAGGAAAATTTAAGGCAAACAATTACTTTGCAACAAAACATTTTCAAACAAACTCTTTTGCATTTTCTTGTTTTTTTTTTAATTTTTTTTTGTTAAGAAAATTATATAAAATGTGAAAAAATATTTTACAATTTGAACAAAATAAATAAAACTAAACGAGAAATGAAGCTAGAAACAAAACAACATTTATTTACCATATTTTGGGTAATTAATCCCTGACTGGTTTCAGCCGCCCCACTCCCGTCTCAAAGGTAAACCTAATGGGGAAGAAAAAGGAAAACAGGTAAGAAAAAGTAGAAAGATAGTATAGAACTGTATTTTTTTGGTATTTATGATGTTGTTATGGTTTTTCTTCTTTTTCATCATGTGTTGTTTTCGTTTTCTTTTTTAACAAAAAAAAAAAACTACATAAAATAATTAAAACAAAAACAATAATAAAAAATGTATTAAATAAAAAAAATTAATTAATTAAATTTTACAAAATATATACAAGTTTTTTGTTGTAAATAATTTTTATTTAATATTAAAATTTTTCCAATTTTTTATAGTTAAATATTATCATTTCGATTGGTGTAATATGGGTTTTCATTGTGAATTATAGAAGAAATATAAGAAAACAATTTGAGAAAGTAATAAACCCTTGAATATTTTTAAATACCAGAATCATGAAATCCAAAAATAATATCAAAGCGAATTAGATTTTCCATACTGATTATAATAATCGTGGAAGGTCCCCTTATTAATAATTTTCTTTAATAATAAAATATTATTAATATTATAGGTAGCACTAGAATAATAAATATATACAAAAAATATATTTTTTTCTTTTATTTGTTATGTTTTTTGCATAATTATTTCTATGGAAAATTTTGTCAAAATTTTATTCCTACAGAAAATTTTCACAAAATTTTACTTTTATAGAAAATTTTTTCAAAATTTTATTTCTATGGGAAATTTTGTTAAAATTTTATTTCTATGGGAAATTTTGTCAAAATTTTACTTCTATATAATATTTTGTCAAAATTGTATTTCTATGGAAAATTTTGTCAACATTTTATTTCTATAGAAAATTTTGTCAAAATTTCATTATTTCTACAGAATATTTTTGCAAAATTTTATTATTTCTACAGAATATTTTTGCAAAATTTAATTATTTCTATAGATTTTTTTTTGCAAAATTATATAAAATTTTGCCAAAATTTTATTTCTATAGAAAATTTTGTTAAAATTTTATTTCTATGGAAAATTTTATGAAATTTTTAGTTCTATAGAAAATTTTTGTCAACATTTTATTTCTATAGAAAATTTTGTTATAATGCTATTCCTATTAAAAATTTTGTCAAAATTTTATTTATATAGAATATTTTGTTATAATTTTATTTCTATAGAAAATTTTGTCAAAATTTTAGTTCGATAGAAAATTTTTGTCAACATTTTAGTTCTATAGAAAATGTTGTCAAAATTTTACTATTTCTATAGAAAATTTTGTCAAAATTTTTTTGTATAGAAAATTTTCTCAAAAATTTATTTCTATAGAAAATTTTGTCAAAATTTTTTTGTATAGAAAATTTTCTCAAAAATTTATTTCTATAGAAAATTTTGTCAAAATTTTATTATTTCTATAGAAAATGTTGTCAGAATTTTTTTTTGTATAGAAAATTTTCACAAAAGTTTATTTCTGTAGAAAATTTTTTTCCAAATTTTAGTTTTACAGAAAATTTTCAAAATTTTATTTTTATTATATTTCATGTTAGCCTGATACCGAAACAGGCAATTGACGTCCAAATGCATTATATCTAATTATACAATTATTTTTCGAGCTTTTATGGACAGATATAGATTAAGGAACATGGTTAATAGAGCCATTGAAAAGAAAACGCCAGATACAAATTTATACACGCCTGGACTGCACATGTTTCGGTTCGGGCGAATGAACCTTTCCACAGCCTTTAGTATAGATCTGGCTGGGAGAGATAACTCAATTTTGGGCCCTTTATGCTAACTCCTTATGGAGAAAACATTTGGGAAATTTCCTTTTACAAATTGAATCATCTTTTCTCCCACTGTACATCATCTTTTCATATAACTTACAAGTCCCTTAATCTTATTTTTATTTCGTTTTGTTACATAGTCCATAAAAGCTCGAAAAATAATTGTATAATTAGATATAATGCATTTGGACGTCAATTGCCTGTTTCGGTATCAGGCTAACATGAAATATAATAAGCAACGATGAGCCCGTCGTAAAACTAGGAAAAACACGATTAATGTACGCGTTAGAATTGTTGTTGTATCCTGGAAACCAGTTTCTGTAAGTTATCACATGTTGTTGTAGTTGACTGTAGAAACAATAAGCATTGTTCGACTGTTCACCACTTAGGTGAATTCTAACAAATTAGCTTTCTAAAAATAAATTTCGTGTTGTTGCATTACTATGTAACAAAACGAAATAAAAATAAGATTAAGGACTTGTAAGTTATATGAAAAGATGATGTACAGTGGGAGAAAAGATGATTCAATTTGTAAGAGGAAATTTCCCAAATGTTTTCTCCATAAGGAGTTAGCATAAAGGGCCCAAAATTGAGTTATCTCTCCCAGCCAGATCTATACTAAAGGCTGTGGAAACCCGAACCGTAACATGTACAGTCCAGGCGTGTATAGATTTGTATCTGGCGTTTTCTTTTCAATGGCTATATTAACCATGTTCCTTAATCTATATCTGTCCATAAAAGCTCGAAAAATAATTGTGTAATTAGATTTTATTTTTATAGAAAATTTTGTCAAAATTTTATTTCTATAGAAAATATTGTCAAAATTTTAGTTCTATAGAAAATTGTTGTCAACATTTTAGTTCTATAGAAAATTTCGTCAAAATTTTATTATTTTGTCAAAATTTTTATACCCTGCGCCACACTGTGGAACAGGGTATTTTAAATTAGTGCATATGTTTGCAACACCCAGAAGGAGATGAGATAGACACATGGTGTCTTTGGCAAAAATGCTCAGGGTGGGCTCCTGAGTCGATATAGCCATGTCCGTCTTTCCGTGAATACATTTTTGTAATCAAAGTCTAGGTCGCAGTTTTAGTCCAATCGACTTCAAATTTGGTACAAGTATGTGTTTTGGCTCAGAATAGAACTCTATTGATTTTGGAAGAAATCGGTTCAGATATAGATATAGCTCCCATATATATCTTTCGCCCGATATGGACTAATACGGTCCCAGAAGCCATAGTTTTACCCCAATTTGCTTGAATCTTTGCACTAGGAGTACAATTAGTAGTGTAGTCAAGTGTGCCAAATTTTATTGAAATCGGTTTAGAGTTAGATATAGCTCCAATATATAGCTTTCGGCCGATTTACACTCATATGACCACAGAGGCCAATTTTTTGCTCCGATTTAGTTGAAATTTTGCACAGGGAGAAGAATTAGCATTGTAGCTATGCGTGCAAAATTTGAATGAAATCGGTTCAGATTTAGATATAGCTCCAATATATAGCTTTCGGCCGATTTACACTCGTATGACCACAGTGGCCATTCTTTTACTCCGATTTAATTGAAATTTTGCACAGAGAGTAGAATTAGCATTGTAGTTATGCGTGCCAAATTTGGTTGAAATCGGTTCAGATTTAGATATAGCTCACATATATAGCTTTCGCCCGATTTACACTCATATGACCACAGAGGCCAATTTTTTGTTCCGATTTAGTTGAAATTTTGCACAGGGAGTAGAATGAGCATTGTAGCTATGCGTGTCAAATTTGGTTGAAATCGGTTCAGATTTAGATATAGGTCCCATATATAGCTTTCGCCCGATTTACACTCATATGACCACAGAGGCCAATTTTTAACTCTGATTTAGTTGAAATTTTGCATAGGGAGTAGAATTAGCATTGTAGCTATGCGTGCCAAATTTGGTTGAAATCGGTTCAGATTTAGATATAGCTCCCATATATATGTTTTTCTGATGTCGACAAAAATGGTCAAAATACCAACATTTTGCTTGTAAAATCACCACTGCTTAGTCGAAAAGTTGTAAAAATGACTATTTTTCCTAAACTTCTAATACATATATATCGAGCGATAAATCATAAATAAACTTTTGCGAAGTTTCCTTAAAATTGCTTCAGATTTAAATGTTTCCCATATTTTGTCACTAACATTGTGTTCCACCCTAGTGCATTAGCCGAATTAAATTTTGAGTCTATAGATTTTGTAGAAGTCTATCAAGTTCTGTCCAGGTCGAGTGATATTTAAATGTATGTATTTGGGACAAACCTTTATATGTAGCCCCAACACATTTGGCGGATGTGATATGGTATCGAAAATTTAGATCTACAAAATGGTGCAGGGTATAATACAGTCGGTCTCGTCCGACTTTAAACTTTCCTTGCTTGTTTTCCCATAACACAGTGCAAAACAAAAATTCCAAACAAAAAATCACTTATCCCAGCCGAAAGTACACGATGAGAGAGAGAGAGAAAAGTAATTTCTGGATTTTGCCAGATTGGTTGCCGTTCGTTTTTTACGAGTCTCTATAGTTCTTTTTCCAAATTCGATTTTGAGCACTTTTTTCCAATTTTCTCCTATTTGTCGCTTGGCCATAGGTCGAAAACTGCTTTGATTTTTTTGCAGTCTTTAGCAAAATTGTAGCTCTTGCCTCGGCTGACAAAAATGCTGAATATATTAAGTCGGAAAATTTTCATTTTCATGTGAAAACTCCCAAAAATGTCGTGTGTTTTTGAAACTCGATAGTATTTTTAATAAATTTTAACAAAAAAAAATCATTCAACTCATTCTTTTAAAAATTGAATAATTTTTTTTATTATAAATGAAAAGATGCTCAAGCTTCTTCAGGGATTATCTTAAATACGATAAATTTCGATACAAGATGGTCAAACATCTTTAAAAAATTAAAAGTAGGATATTTCGATCCGCGCTGGTTAAACTTCTTCAGGGATGATCATTCATTCGTTTTTGAAACTCGATATACTTTTCTAATAAATTGTACAAAAAAAAAATTCATTAATTCATTCTTTTAAAATTAAATAATTTTTTATACCCTCCACCATAGGACGGGGGGTATATTAACTTTGTCATTCCGTTTGTAACATATCGAAATATTGCTCTAAGACCCCATTAAGTCTATATATTCTGGGTCGTGGTGAAATTCTGAGTCGATCTGAGCATGTCCGTCCGTCCGTCTGTTGAAATCACGCTAACTTCCGAACGAAACAAGCTATCGACTTGAAACTTGGCACAAGTAGTTGTTATTGATGTAGGTCGGATGGTATTGTAAATGGGCCATATCGGTCCACTTTTACGTATAGCCCCCATATAAACGGACCCCCAAATTTGGCTTGCGATTGCTCTAAAAGAAGCAAATTTCATTCGATCAGGCAAAAATTTGGTACATGGTGTTAGTATATGGTCTCTAACAACCATGCAAAAATTGGTCTATATCGGTCCACTTTTACGTATAGCCCCCATATAAACGGACCCCCAAATTTGGTTTGCGATTGCTCTAAGAGAAGCAAATTTCATCCGATCCGGCTGAAATTTGGTACATGGTGTTAGCATATGGTCTCTAAGAACCATGCAACAATTGGTCCATATCGGTCCACTTTTACGTATAGCCCCCATTTAAACGGACCCCCAAATTTGGCTGGCGATTGCTCTAAGAGAAGCAAATGTCATCCGATCCGGCTGAAATTTGGTACATGGTGTTAGTATATGGTCTCTAACAACCATGCAAAAATTGGTCCACATCGGTCCATAATTTTATATAGGCCCCATATAAACCGATCCCCAGATTTGACTTCCGGAGCCTCTTAGAAGAGCAAAATTCATCCGATCCGGTTGAAATTTGGTACGTGGTGTTAGTATATAGTCTCTAACAACCATGCAAGAATTGGTCCATATCGGTCCATAATTATATATAGCCCCCATATAAATCGATCCCCAGATTTGTCCTCCGGAGCCTCTTGGAGGAGCAAAATTCATCCGATCCGGTTGAAACTTGGAACAAGTGGTCCATATCGGTTCATAATCATGGTTGCCACTCGAGCCAAAAATAATCTACAAAAATTTTATTTTTATAGAAAACATTGTCAAAATGTTATTTCTATAGAAAATTTTGTCAAAATTTTATTTCTATAGAAAATTTTGTCAAAAATTTAGTTCTATAGAAAATTTTGACAAAATTTTATTTCTATAGAAAATGTTGTCAAAATTTTATTTCTATAGAAAATTTTGTCAAAATTTTACTTCAATAGAAAATGTTGTCAAAATTTTATTTTGTCAAAATTTTATTTCTATACAAACTTTAAACTTAATTATATAAGTATTTAATCGGCAGTTTTTAGTTTAACCCTCGGACAGACACATGAATCTGGCCAGACCTTCTTCGATTCTAATTGTAATACATTTATAATATAGCTAGAGATTTGAAACTTCTGTACCCTCCTAAAATTTTATTACCTATCGATGTGTGAAAAAATCAGGACGGAAAATACGACAGTAATAATGTAATAATATCAACAAAATAGCATATTTTCCATATAAATACATTAAAATACATAGTGGGTCTGGCCAGGCCCCATGTATTACGAATGTGACTATCGAAACATGTGTATGCCGGAGGGTTAATATATACCATGTATGGACTATGTGGTATATATTACGGCGTTAGGAAGTTTTAAGATACCTTGCCATCGGCTTCAGTAGAAGTTTCTACGCAATCCATGGTGGAGGGTACATAAGCTTCGGCCTGGCCGAACTTACGGCCGTTTATACTTGTTTTTTATTATAAATGAAAAGATATTCAAGATGCTCAAGCTTCTTCAGGGATTATCATAAATAAGATAAATTTCGATACAAGATGGTCAAACATCTTTAGAAAATTAAAAGTAGGATATTTCGATTCGCGCTGGTTAAACATCTTCAGAGATGATCATTCAAATAAAAAACCTTTTAAAAATTAAAAGTAGGATATTTCGATTCGTGCTGGTTAAACTTCTTCAGGGATGATCATTCAAATAAAAAACCTTTTAGTTCGATTCGCGATGGTTAAACATCTTCAGTGTGAGGCACTCAGCAAAAAGAAAAAATATTAAGATTTTAATTTGCTCATTTCTGTGCTTTCTTGAATTGGTGTGATTTTTAAAAAAAATCAATTAAAATGGTTATAAATATTAAATTATTTTTAACATCTTCCATTTTTTTACAAAATATAAACTTAATTTTTGCTTATGGAACCTCCTAGTGATTTTGATGAAATTACTTGGGAAATTACAATATTATATTTAAAAAAATGTCATTTGTATTCATAACAAAACAGAATTTTAAACGAGTCCTCTTTCCAAAGGACTTCAGTGTTTCGTCTCTACCATTCTTAGAAATTCAAATGAAGCTAACAAAGATCTAGGAGATAGACAGAGAAGACACCAAAGGATTAAGAGAAGATTATGATATTGGTTAGTACTAAATTATAAATAATAAATAATGCTCTACATGCTCTTCCGTTTATTATTCTTTTATAGTTATGTGACAAAAAAATTAAAACAACTACACACATTAAACATTTATCTATAAATTATAACAATCATAGAAGAATGGTGAAAGTCACAATCAATCATTGCTAACTACTTCTTCACAAAAAAAAAATTATACACCAATCGACGACATATAACAGGCTTTCACTAATGGTTATTTAAAAATATATTTATTAAATAAAACTAAAAAAAAAACAATATTTTATTTAAAGAAAACTTAAAAAACACATCTAGTGACCATATAGTTAAATGTGATTAAATTATGAGCTATATGATGATGATGATATTAAAAAATGACGAGAGGAATTAACTTACCTTCTTGACACTGCGAGTGGTGGAAAAGCCATCACCTCGACGATAGTTATCACCCTATAGAGAAAGGAATAAGGATAAATTCAAATTTAATAATATATTACAAAGTTAAAATGAATTGAATGAATCATATGTTGAATTCATATATAAGAAAATCCTATAAGAAGTGTGCCCTGCTAGAGGCCAAGGCTCGAGATCAGTTTATAAGTGTTATATACAGAAAAAATACTCTGTTGTAAAACTGATGCTAAAATGAACTAATATTTATTGCAAACATTTTATTTTGTTTTAGTTCATTTTTAAAATTTTTTAAGAAATTTTTCCCAGTCCAACGATTTTTTCTTTATTCCAAGTATGTCTCAAAAATTTTATGAACTAAATGGCAGTAAAATTTTTGAGACATAGAAATTAGTTCAATTCTAACTAAAACAGAAGAAGTTTTTCGTACACTTCTCAAAAATAGTAAGAATGAACTACAGCGTGATTAAGATGGGAATGATCTGGCGCTTAAGATTTTTTCTTTATTTTTAGTTCATTTTTTTTCTCGAGGAAGATGAATTTCGTAAATGGTAATTAAAAATCCATAACTATCGGAAAATATTCGTTAGTTTAATGAATCTCAAAATCTGAAATACAATTTAGTTCAATTTTCGTACGAGATAGTTCATTTTTCCACATAGGTTAGGTTAGGTGGCTGCCCGATGTATCAGGCTCACATGGACTATTCAGTCCATTGTGATACCACATTGGTGAACTTCTCCCTTATCACTGAGTGCTGCCCGATTCCATGTTAAGCTCAATGACAAGGGACCTCCTTTTTATAGCCGAGTCCGAACGGCGTTCCACATTGCAGTGAAACCACTTAGAGAAGCTTGAAACCCTCAGAAATGTCACCAGCATTACTGAGGTGGGATAATCCACCGCTGAAAAACTTTTTGGTGTTGGGTCGAAGCAGGAATCGAACCCACGACCTTGCGTATGCAAAGTGGGCATGGTAACCATTGCACCACGGTGGCTCCCACATAATGTAGTCAATAACGTCTACTCGTACACATAAAATTCAAAGTATGTTTGTTTTGTTTCTTTGTTTGTTTGTATGTTCCAGGTAAGCTCCGAAACGGCTGAACCGATTTATTTGAAACTTTCAGAGATCGTAGGGGGCGCTCATGTGGTGAAAATAGGCTACCTCATTTTTTGATACTTGGTCGCGGAGGCGGCCTCCCCTTTGTCCGACTTTTTGAAAATTGGACCAAAGTTGACCGATTTGCTTGAAATTTTTAGTGAAGTTTTGGGTTGGCATCTAGACCAAGATCCGCTACTTTATTTTTCGATATTTGGTTATGAAATTAATATGGGGTGTCTGTTGCGTTTATATTTGGACGGGGAGGGGAGAAAGACCTCCCCCTTGCCACACTTTTTGAAAATTGGAACAAAATATCCTATTTGCTTGAAAATTTCAGGGAAGATTGAATGGGGGCGTCTAGACAAAAAACGGCTACTTTATTTTTCGATATTTGGTCGGGGATCGGGACCTCCCTTTTGCCCGAACTTTTTTTAAAGTACAGTGAAAACAAAACTAAAATTCTCCGATTGAAATTTTACGGAAAACCCGGATGAGGTTATGAAATTTATATCAGGTTCCTGATTTTTTTAATATTTGGTCGGGGAAAAATAAGAGGGCATACACAAAAAAATTTTTTCTGGTTTAATCACGAAACTAATTGATCCAATTAATTTTTTAATTGAAATGTCTTCAATCACAGTAATGATAGTATCAATTAAAAAATTAATTGAAGGTCAATTAAAAAATTAATTGATCCAATTAAAAAATTAATTAATACTATTAATTTTTGTGATTGATTTTTTGTTCCAATTGAAAAATTTGTTGAATCAATTAAATTTTTAATTGGATATTTTTTAAAACTCAATTAAAATTTTAATTGGAATTTAATTGGGTAGTTTGTGAAATTAATATAGGGTACGTGATTTTCCGGTATCTTGTCGGGGTGGAGCGAAGATAAGAAAAGGTTTCCTTTTGTCCGATTTTTTGCTTCGCTGCGCCTTCCAAAGCACATTTGTCAAGACTGACGGTTTTGCATCTGCATATTTGCCGTATTTCTGTATATAAACGAAAAGGCAAGTTGTCCGATTTGTTGGAAAGAATTCAAATCTCTTCGAATTTGTTGTCATCTCGAAGGATATGGCTGACTGAGTTAACGCAAAATGTTCCTACAAATAGGCTTCGGAAGGCGCAGCGAAGCGGGCCGGGATACGCTAGTAATAATATCAATTCCATAATATTCATGTCCAATCAGTTCATATGGATATTGTAATAATATATGGAGTTTTTTGAAAAAAAATGTTTTGCTATAGCACATAAAAAACCACCTTTTAAAAGACTTGAATTCCATTTCGCATGACTTTTTTCTGAATGCAATAGATCAAAATGCTATTGTAAAATTGTAAACAATAAAACAAACTGTCACTGGAATAAATCTAACGGACAATCATTTCAGAAATCAAGTTGGTTGTAATACATATTAGTCACCCTGTATATATACATATATCAATTTAATTAAACATTTCTAAATTCATCCTAACATTTCTACCTTCACAGAAAAAAATTTCACCACAATTTTTCCAATTAAAATCTTAATTGAGTTTTAAAAAATATTCAATTAAAAATTTAATTGATTCAACAAATTTTTTAATTGAAAAAAAAATCAATCACACAAATTTATAGTATCAATTAAATATTTAATTGGATCAATTAATTTTTTAATTGACTGTCAATTAATTTTTTAATTGATACTATCATTTCTGTGATTGAAGACATTTCAATTAAAAAATTAATTGGATCAATTAATTTCGTGATTGAATCAGAAATTTTTTTTTGTGTGTTGCTGGGTTTATATTTTTTTAGAGTTTATATTTAAATTTTGTTTTCATCAAAAACTTACCATTACTTGATGAGATCTTAAAGTACCAAAATTATCACGACAACGATATGATTGCTGGGTATTATAACCATCTGGCTGGAATTGGAAGAACGTTTCTGAGTTGGGACCATGGTGAGGTGGCATGGGTTTACGTAAAGTACTCTTAGGCGAATGCATTTTTGGTGGTGGTTGTGGTAATAGCACTGGCTCGGCATAGGTTACCTCTTCAACTTGAGGTAATAATTTGGGTTCAGCTTGAATTCTAACAAAAAAAAAAAAAAACAATAGACGTTAAAAATATGATATTTGCATATGCTTTCGACGACACCACAAAAACAAAACAACACCCCTTACACTTACCTATTAACATTTTGCCTTTGCTCAAAATATTCATATTCCGTATCGGGATATGGTAGATTATCATCTTCATCCTTATGACAACGACGGCCACAGAAATAGCCTGTAAAGAATCCTACTAACAGCGAGAATATCGATCCCGCTAAAACAGCCATCACCAAAGTTTCCACCGTATACTGGGCATTTATGATATCTGGAGAAATGTGTGGACCTTTATGTGATTAGTTTTGTTTATCCCCAATACAGAACATAGTGGTGTACGTTCATTTGGTGTTGGTAGAGTTGTATGTGGTCAAAAGTGTTCGAGAGAGGGAGAGAGTGTGTGGTGTGTGTGTGGGCGTGAGTGCATATGGGATTTGATAAGTGTTGAATGCATTTGTTGTTTTTGTTTTGTTTTTTTTTTTTTGAGAATGCATTTGGACAGGTGTAAATTGAGTACGGTGCAAGTGTGTTGTTGTAGTTGTTGTAATAGTATATGCACATATAAAAAGAAATCCAACGGAATAATATAAACGTGTTCGGGTATTGGCAGGGGGATGTTGGCACACAGGACAGCAACAACAGCAAGAACATCAATTAAACATCAAACATCGAGGAATCCAATAACACACAAACACATAAAAGAAAATAAACGAAATTCAATCAAATGTTGGCCATGTTTGAATATATGAGTTTTGGCAGAGAGAGTTAGAGTGAGAGTGAGAGTATGAGTTGAGATTGAGATTTTTATTTTTTTGGATTATATGTGTGTCAATAACAATTTCATTTGGTTTGTTGTGTGTTTGTGCGTGTTTGAGATGCAAGAAATGGCACACATGTATATTAAATTTGGCGTTTTGTTTTTCGTTAACATTGAAAAATTTATAACAATTTACAAAACAACATGTAAAAAGACGAAAAAAATAGAAAGAACAAAGAGAAACATTAAGAAAAATATACAGGGATTAAATTTTTGTTTTTTTTTTTTTAATTTTTTTATGTATTTTTTCCGAATTATTGTCAAATAAAATATTTATTAACAGCGTGTTTTTTATATTTCGCGCAATGAGAATAATAAATAGCTTGGCGATTGCATGCAAATGAGATGAAAATAAAAACTTTTTAGAAAAAACATTTTAAAACCCTCCTTCATTGATTAAGGAAAATTTCTCAAGTATCAATTCGATAACCTCAACACTAAAAAAAATATTGACCTATAATGTGAGATTAAATTGTAATACAACTAATTTATTTAATTATAAGGAAATGTCTTTAAAATAAAGAAATTTTAATTAAAAGAACATTTTAATTAAACGAAAATAATTTTTTGAATTTAGTACAGAAAAAAATATTGAAAATATTTTATGATTATTTACCTAAATTTCAAGACACGTAATACACACAATACTAAGGGAAAATGTTTTTAACATAAAGAAATTTTAATTAAAAGAACGTTCATAATTATTGCACTGAAAAAAATATTGTCGTGAGGTCAAAGATTTCATGTCTTTAAAATACGAATGCAAATTTTGCTTAGCATAGAAGACGCATTTCTCTAATATAAAGTTTTTTTCCTTGTCCAAAAGTCGATACAATTTTCAATGAAGTCGTATTGTCCTTATAATTAAGTGATTTGACTTAAAAATGAGTATCATAACATGAAAGAAAACACGTTTGGGCTAAGGTCAACTTGACTTTAATAATTCAGAAAAATTCTTTATATTTAATGAAATTGTCTTTACATTGGTTGTCTTTTTGCATCTTGACCACAAAGCAAAAAATCGTTCAAATATAGGACATGTTTTCCAAAACTTTATTTTAAAGAAGTTTTTTACTTGAAATATAGCATAATTTCTACTGGAAGTCGAGTCTTAATTTGGAATATAAAGTTGTCGTTAACTTGTTTTTAAGGGACTTTGATAGCATATGAAGAAAAAAAGCTGAGAAAGCGAACAATTAAAATTTGCTTCCTAGAAACAAGTACACAAAACCCATATTTAAAAGAAAATTGTGTCTTAAAAGTATCCTTACTTGTATTCTCCGCTTCTTTGGCTCGGAATCAATACCAAATTTTTTAAAGTAAAGACAAAATCTTTGGAACCGGGCATGCTTTTTTTCAGTGTGACTTAAATATTTTATTTTTAAAATTTGATATTTACGCCCCTTCATAGGCAAATATTTATTTGGAAAATTATATATCTTTGGTTTCTTTTTTTTTAATTTAAGAAAATATTGTTTATTTTGAGGTATTTTTTATAGTGTGCATTTTTTAACTGACTTTTATTTATACATGAATAAATCGAAAGAGGGAATGAAAATTGGAAAAATGAAATCTGTTTTCTTTTTCTATTTTTAATTTTATGTAGCCTACATTTAGGCTAAAATATTCGCATTTTAAAGAAACCGCATCACACTGGTCGGTGTTATATGGAGTTAGCGGCCAAAAATACTTCCAGTATAGGTATCATCGTGAAACTTCGGTCACGGCTTCATAATAATGTCAGGACTATTTAATGATAAAATGGAATTGATTGGTGACGTTTTGGTATAGCCCCCATATAGACCTATCTCCCGAGTTTACTTCTTGGGCTTCTAAAAACTGTATTTTCTATCAGATTTGGCTGAAAATTGAAATCTGAAGGTATATTGGACCAAAATTAGGTGTGCTAAAAATGGTGTATCGGTCCAAGTTTTGGTATAGCTCCCATATAGACCGATCTCCCAATTGTACTTCTTGAGCTTCTAGGAACCATAGTTTCTATACGATATCCCTGAAATTGGAAATCTAGAGGTATTTTAGGACCGCAAATAGGAGCGCCAAAAATGGTGTCTATCGGTCAATATATTCATATAACCCCCATATAAACCGATATCCCGATTTTACTTCTTGGGCTTCTAGAATCCGTATTTGCTTTCCTTAAACTTGAAATACAGAGGTATTTTAGGACCACAAATAGGTGTGAAGAAAATTATGGTTATAGGTTCGTGCGTTGGTATAGCCCCTATATATACCGATCTTCCGATTTTATTTTTTGGGCTTCTAGAAAACGTACTTTCTATCCGATTTGCCTAAATCTAAAATCTAGAATTATTTTAAGATCACAAATAGATGTAACGGAAATGAGGTGAATCAGCCCATGTGTTGGTATAGCCCACGTATAGACCGATCTCATGATTTTACTCCCAGGGCAGTAGTTTTTATCCGATTTTCATGAAGTTGTAAAACAAGATTGTTTTGAAAATTCGCCCTATTTTCATCGATATATTTTGAACCACTTAACTTATCAGAGATCTTATTATACACGTTTGTTCGACATCTCAATACCTTGCATTCAAGTACAAACAACGATATAATCGGACATTTCTAGCTCGAGGTATAATTTGTTTAGCGAAGAAAGTCAGAAAAACTAAAAATAACGGGATATTTCAAAAACGGATTCATAAAATTTTTAACCTTCATTTTCAAATTCAGCAGATCAAAATACATAAGAAAAGTCATCAAATGTACATTTTCAGTGTAAACTAGTGTTAACAAACACCACACAAAAATTCATATTTGGATATAAAGAAACAAGACCACTTCGGTATTAGGGAGATAACACAAAGGGGGGCAAAAGAAAGCAGCTGATTTTTATCAATTTAGAATCTTGACATTAACTAATAAACCACAAAATATCCTATTGGAGACTTCAGGGGGGAACACAACTGAAACTCTACATAAAATTTACATATAAGAACGAACGAACACGAAAGAATTAGACTGACAAAAAATGATTTTTAACTAATTTAAAACCAGTTTTAAACATTTTTTTTATTTTAAAATATAGTTAATACCATTTAGTTCAATATTCATTTCGATTTATTTGGATATAATTTTTCCTTCTTTTGTTTTATTTATTTAAAAGTGCACTTAGTTTTATACTTTTCACACTTCAAAAACCAACTGCTTACTTGCTCTCTCTTGAAGCCGTTCTTAAAGAGTACAGATGGAATAAAAAAAAAAAACAAATACACATTGTAAAACCTTGTTTGCATAAGAAACAGTGATGCTACACTGCTTGAAAAATTTCTAACTTTGATTTTTTATTTTTGGCCAAAGGGATCGACAACTGTGCGCATGTTTGGCTCGGAATCAATACCAATATCCTTAAGAAAAATATAAGAGTTGAATTAATTTTTTTTTATTGGATACATCAATTTTTTGATTGGCATTGGAGATTGAAGCAATTTTCATTAATAATTAATTGGATTGGAAATAATTTTGGTATTGAAACTAATAAAATAGTTTTTCTTTGAACAAATAATTTGGGTCAATTAATGTTTTTAATTTAACCAATTAATATTTTAATTGAAGTTGGTGATTGTTACTATCATTTCTGTAACTGAAGCAATTTCAATTAACAATTAATTTTACCAACTAATATTGATTTTAAATGATAACAAAAAAATTTTTTCTGTGTTGCTTTACAAAACTGTTGTCTATTAATTTTTTTATGGGACAAAAGTTTTGACGGGATGAATATACAACAAATAAAACTAATTCACTAATATTGGGAAGCCGAGAAAATTTTGTCATATTTACTCAATAGATGTCATTGGAGCAGTATGATATAATCCAATGTCATTAGCACACCGAAGAAAATTCCGTAGTTAAACTAACACTAAAATTGACTTATTTTTATTGCAAAAAAAATATTTGTTTGTAGTTAAATGTTTTTTTTCGAAATTTTCCTCAGCCCAATTAGGTTTTCCTTTTTTAAGAATTTCACAAACATTTTATTAACAAGACGTGGGAATAAAGTTAAATGACCGTACACATAAGTTCAATATGAGCAAGAGAAAATTTTCCAACGATTCCCAAAAATTGTAAGAAAGAACTACAGTATGATTAAAATGGTCATGATTTGGCATCAATGATTTTTTTCTTTACTTTTAGTTCATTTTTTCTTCTATGAGAGGATGTAATTTCGTGGTGATTTGTGGTTATAAAGTACACCAGGGCATTACATTTTCTTGGTTTTAACAACGTTTTGTGGTATTTCTCAAAATGTGGAGTACAATTTAGTTCAATTTTCCCATGACATAGTCCATTCTTGCAATAAAATAGTTTAATTTTTTTTTGTGTAATATTGGATCATTTCCTATGGTTTTGGAAGGATGATATTTTTGATGATTCTTTAACAGAAAAGAATAAATTCGGCGAAAATGAATTAAAGGTTACAGCTGCTAAAAAAAGTGAGTCAATGAATTCGCTATATTTTGAAATTTCTATATTTTTTTAAAACAGGTAAGGATTTTTGAAGCGAATAGTAATAGTTGCCAAAAGTGAAACAAAGTGGACATTAATGTGCACATGTACTCAACAAATGATCACGTAGCCGGGATGGATGTTTTAAAAGGATAAGCTGAGTATTTATTGGAATTGGTAACGAAGTTTGTAGTAAACAACAAAATGGGTAGAATTTTACAAAAAAAAAAAAAAATACGAACAGACTCTCTCGACTATACCCAATAAAGAAAGACTTAGAAAACAGGATATATAACTAAAATTTGTCTACTTTCTGAACAATTTGGTTTGAGTGGTCACGTAGCCGGGATGGATGTTTTAAAAGGATAAGCTGAGTATTTATTGGAATTGGTAACGAAGTTTGTAATAAACCACAAAATGGGTAGAATTTTATAAAAAAAATACGAACAGACTCTCTCGACTATACCCAATAAAGAAAGACTTAGAAAACAGGATATATAACTAAAATATGTCTACTTTCTAATAAATTTGGTTTTAGTGAATTTTTTCTACACTTAAAGGAAATGTGAAGGTAGTCGAGAAATGATTTAGCCTTAGTGGAGTTTACTATTTATATAAAAATATTTAATAAAAAAAAATATCAAAATGAAGATGATAGCAAATTATGAAACAATAGCATATTTTGTATAAAACTGTAACCAAAAATATTTACATGCATATATATATTTGTTTTGTTTTTGAAATATTTGACAACATTAAATAGGCATTACAAGCAATTAATTGGCAAAATAAAAGATATATTTAAAGTTTGGGATTTTTCATGCAAAACATACCTTCAAAATTTTTGTCCTGCAAATTAATGACTTCATGATCTTTACTCTGACGACGTTGATCCAATAGGCCCATATCATCACGGTAGCCTTTTTGTTCGCCAACATTGGCATCTTTGGAATTAATTTTACCTAAAAAATTAACATAATTAAAATAAATAATATTTGTTAGGAGTTAAAGGAAAAATTTAAAAATATTTAAACGTTAATATCATATAAGAACGCTTTCCTATTATCTTATTATGTAGTTAAAAAAAAAAAAAACAAAAACAGATATCAATAAATAAAATTAAACTAAAATTAATAAAATTCAATTAAAAAAAATTATCACAATGGACTGAAAAGTCTAAGTGAGCTAAGTCTAAATCGGCCTGCCACACTTTTAACCTAATTTTGAAAAATTAAAAAAAATAGAAAACTTAATTAAGATAAGATGGGAAGGTATTTTAAATATTTTTAAAATAGTTTCCTAACTCACAAGAATTTTTTCCTACGAAATTTTAGACCAACAAATATTGGTTAATGTAATCGAATTGAAAGAAATTTTGTTTTAGTAAACCGACGTAAACCGAATTAAAAATTGCTCATATTTACTCCTAACTCCAATTAAGTATGTATGGGTGTGCACATAATAAAAAACTTCAAAAATAAAAGAAATTCAGTAATTTCGGTACGAATTTCAGAAAATATTTTTTTTCGATGTCATCATCGTTGATACTTATTTTACTTATGGAAGGCGTTTCTGATAAACGTAAAGTTTAATAGAACAAAAAAATTTGACGACGTAAATCGAAACCACGTAAATCGAGGGATTACTGTATATACTTCTATTGATTTTATAGTGATTAATTTTATATGAAATGAATTAAAATAAATTTATTTTATATTAAATTAATTTTTCTTTCATTATTTTTTTACCTTTTAAAATTTTGATTTAGTTTAGTTGACTGTCATTTAATTGATTTAAATTTGTCATTTTATATATTTCTATTAATATATTAATATTAATTTTATATGAATTGAATTAAAATAAATTTATTTTATTCGAAATTCAATAAATTTTAGTTTATTTTATATTATTAAAAAATTTAATAAAAGCTAATTGATTAAATCCGTTGATATTTATTATTTAAAGGGTATAATTCAGAGTTTTTAATTAAATTTACTTAAAAAATTATTTTTCTTTCTTATTTTACAAAAAACAATATGTGACTTCATCAGCTTTGTCAGAATTGTTTCATCAAAAACCGCTAGATTTGCCCAAAAAGTAGCTAAAACAAGTATATGCGACCGTAAGTTCGGCCAGGCCGAAGCTTATGCACCCTCCACCAGGGATTGCGTAGAAACTTCTACTGAAGCCGATGGCAAGGTATCTTAAAACTTCCTAACACCGTAATATATACCACAAAGTCCATACGTGGTATATATTAAACTAAAAAAGGCCGATTAAATACGTATATAATTAAGTTTAAAGTTTCTATAGAAATAAAATATTGACAAAATAAAATTTTGACAAAATTTTCTATAGAAATAAAATTTTGACAAAATTTTCTATAGAAATAAAATTTTGTCAATATTTTCTATAGAAATAAAATTTTGATCAAATTTTCTATAGAAATAAAATTTTGACAAATTTTTCTATAGAAATAACATTTTGACAATGTTTTCTATAAAAATAAAATTTTGGTAGATTATTTTGGGCTCGAGTGGCAACCATGATTATGAACCGATATGGACCAATTTTTGTGTGATTGGGGATCGGCTATATATAACTAAAGACCGATATGGACCAATTTTGGCATGGTTATTAGCGGCCTTATACTAGCACCACCTTGCAAATTTCAACCGGATCGGATGAATTTTGCTCGTCAAAGAGGCTCCGGAGATCAAATCTGGGGATCGATTTATATGGGGGCTATATATAATTATAGACCAATATGGACCAATTGTGGCATGGTTGTTAGAGACCATATACTAACACCACGTACCAAATTTCAACCGGATCGGATGAATTTTGCTCCTCTAAGAGGCTCCGCAAGCCAAATCTGGGGATCGGTTTATATGGGGGCTATATACAATTATGGCCCGATGTGGACCAATTTTTGCATGGTTGTTAGAGACCATATACTAACACCATGTACCAAATTTCCGCCGGATCGGATGAAATTTGCTTCTCTTAGAGCAATCGCAAGCCAAATTTGGGGGTCCGTTTATATGGGGGCTATACGTAAAAGTGGACCGATATGGCCCATTTGCAATACCGTCCGACCTACATCAATAACAACTACTTGTGCCGAGTTTCAAGTCTATAGCTTGTTTCGTTCGGAAGTTAGCGTGATTTCAACAGACGGACGGACGGACGGACATGCTCAGATCGACTCAGAATTTCACCACGACCCAGAATATATATATTCTTTATGGGGTCTCAGAGCAATATTTCGATGTGTTACAAACGGAATGACCCCAATCCTATGGTGGAGGGTATAAAAAGTTAAAAAATTGCTAGAAAAAATCAAAATTTTTATACCCTCCACCATAGTGTATATTAACTTTGTCATTCCGTTTGTAACACTTCGAAATATTGATCTAAGGCCCTATAAAGAATATATATTCTTCATGGTTAGATCGACTCAGAATTTCACCACGACCTAGAATATATATATATATATATAGATATATATATATATATATATATATATATATATATATATATATATATATATATATATATATATATATATATATATATATATATATATATATATATATATATATATATATATATATATATATATATATATATATTGTAGGTCGTGGTGAAATTCTGAGTCGATCTAACCATGTCCGTCTGTCCGTCTGTTGAAATCACACTAACTTCCGAACGAAAGAAGTTATCGACTTGAAACTTTGCACAAGTAGTTATTGATTTAGGTCGGATGGTATTGCAAATGGGCCATATCGGTCCACTTTTTCGTATAACCCCCCATATAAACAGACCCCCAGATTTGGTTTGCGGATCCTCTAAGAGAAGCAAATTTCATCCGATCCGGCTGAAATTTGATACATGGTGTTAGTATATGGTCTCTAACAACCATGCAAACATTTGTCCACATCGGTTCATAATCATATATAGCACCCATATAAACCGATCCCCCGATTTGGTTTGCCGAGCCTCTAAGAGAGGCAAATTTCATCCAATCCGGCTGAAATTTGGTACATGGTGTCAGTATATGATCTCTAACAAGCACGCACAAATTGGTCCACATTGGTTCATTATTATATATAGCCCCCATATAAACCGATCCCCAGATTTGACCTCCGGAGATCCTTGGAAGAGCAAAATTCATTCGATTCGGTTGAAATTTGGTACGTGATGTTAGTATTTTATATGATATTTAACAACCATGCCAAAATTGGTCCACATCGGTCCATAATTATATATAGCCCCCATATAAACCGATCCGGAGATTTGGTTGTGGAGCCTCTTAGAGGAACAAATTTCATCCGAGTCAGTTGGTATAATAATTTGGTACATTGTGCTAGTATATGGCCGATAACAACCATGTCTAACTAGGTCCATATCGGTCTATAGTTATATATAGCCCTCAGATAAATCGATCCCCAATCACACAAAAATTGGTCCATACCAAGTTCATTTCAATTCTGGCTCTCTAAGTACCGTGCAAAATTCCATATCGATTCGTAATTATTTGTAGACTTACCTATACATACCTTTTTTGTCTAATATATACCACGTATGGACTAACTCACAATTTAGAAAACGATGTAAGTATTTCCACAACCCAAGTAATTCGATCGAGGATGACAGTCTTTAGTAGAAGTTTCTACGCAATCCATGGTGGAGGGTACATAAGATTCGGCCTGCCCGAACTTATTTTTTTGGTTTGTGGTCAAGATACAAAAACTCCACAAATTTAAAGACAATTGACCCTAGCCTAACAAAATTTTCTTTCATGTAAAGATACCCAGGGAGCCACCGTGATTCAATGGTTAGCATGCCCGCCTTGCATACACAAGGTCGTGGGTTCGATTCCTGCTTCGACCGAACACCAAAAAGTTTTTCAGCGGTGGATTATCCCACATCATTAATTCTGGTGACATTTCTGAGGGTTTCAAAGCTTCTCTAAGTGGTTTCACTGCAATGTGCAACGCGGTTCGGACTCGGCTATAAAAAGGAGGTCCCTTGTCATTGAGCTTAACATGGAATCGGGCAGCACTCAGTGATAAGAGAGAAGTTCACCAATGTGGTATCACAATGGACTGAATAGTCTAAGTGAGCCTGATACATTGGGCTGCCACCTAACCTAACCTAACCGATGAGGACCAATTTTTGCATGGTCATTAGAGACAATATACTAACACTATGTACCAAATTTCAGCCGGACCGGATGAAATTTGCTTCTCTTAGGGGGTCCGCAAGCCAAATTTGGGGGTCCGTTTATATGGGGGCTATACGTAAATGTGGATCGATATGGCGCATTTGCAATACCATCCGACCTACATCAATAACAACTACTTGTGCCAAGTTTCAAGTCGATAGCTTGTTTCGTTCGGAAGTTAGCGTGATTTCAACAGACGGACGGACGGACATGATTAGATCGACTCAGAATTTCACCACGACCCAGAATATTTTTTTTATGGGGTCTTATAGCAATATTTCGATGTGTTACAAACGGAATTACAAAGTTAATATAGCCCCATCCTATGGTGGAAGGTATAATTAATTACACGCAAAAAAATAATTCTTTCCTCCCAAACGAAATTTTAGACAAACAAGGTTCGTTTCTCATTTGCTTTTCGTTGAAAGGAAGTGTATTTGGAAGAAAAGCATATTTTTTTTTGTGATAAACGTTTATTCTTTTCCAGGATGTAAAAACAATTTCATAAAGACTAACTCAAAAAAATTTTTTTCTGGCTAATTGCATTTTCCCTCACATCTTTCCCACTTCCACGAAGTTTTTTAGTTCTTAGCACCTTTTTCTGTAACACAAACAATGTAGAAGAAATTATACGATTTTATAAATTTAAAAATTTTTTTTTACCTTTCGCCTGGACGGAGAATCGAACCGCGGACCATGCAATTTGTAAGCCAACACACTATCCACTGAGCCATGTAGCCATTATTGTCATCAATAGACAATTACCCATATAACTAAGTTATATTTATATAGCATAGCTTGCGGCGCCCACGAGCCGATTAAATAAAGTTTATTTAACAGAAAAATACATTTAGTTGGGCACCGTGGAGCAGTGGTTGCTACGTCTGACTTGCATGCCAAAGGTCGTGGGTTCAATCCCTGCTTCGACCAAAGTTTTTTTTTTTTTTTTTGTACATATATTCCAGATATGATCGGAAGATTCCCAAAAATTTTCAACATTACATTCTACTATATTAAATTTTTACTATGAACTGTAAAATGTGTCTTATTAAAGACCTAAATTTAGAAAAGAACAGTGTTTGATATAAACGAAATGGACTGTGTTGTTGGTTCAAAAATATCTTTTTTTACTGAAAAAATAAAAATTTTGTAACAAACGAATTTTTTTGGTGATAAAAGTGTATACTTTTCGAAGCAATTCAAAAAACTCTAACAAAAGAAAAACGTTTTCGGTACACGTTTTCCAAACGTTTTTTTTCTTTGCGTGTAGATCAATTAAGTTTGTGATTGAATATAAAAAAAAAATAGTTTTTTTTATGAACATGGAACAATGTTGTCACAAGCATCTTAATATAACGGAAATTATATATCTAATTTCGGAAACTACCATATGTAAATGCTAGCCAAACAAAAAAAAAACAAAACAAAATGTTAAAAACTTAATTTATTTAAAGTGAAATCCGCTGAAAATTACAATAGAATTTTTTTTTACAAACTAAATTTACTAAAATAAAATTTAATATATAGGGTGTATTTTGGGTTTAAATTAAAACAAAAATTAATTATTTTAATAAAAAAATGCTCTTTACATAATAATCTTCAATATTTATTTATGACACTTTGAATTTAAAGGACCCTATTTCTGTCTCCATTTGTTTCGAGGATATTTCTAGCACACATTCGTTTTAGCCTCTAATATAAATTTCCAAATTTTTCATACACAAATTTTCTAAAATTACAACTAATTATTTTAATAAGAAATGCTCTTTAAATAATACACTTCAATTTATTTATTTAAGTAAAAAAAAGCTTCAATTTATTTATTATGTTATTTATTTAATTCATTATTTATTTATTAATTTATTATAAATGCAATTTATAATAAACTTTTTTATTAGGACGGCACTGGTAACTAGAGGCTATCGGCATTCTTAAAAATATAAACTTCAATATTTATCCATGACACTTTGAATTCAGAACACCATATTTCTACCTTTTTCTCTTCATTTGTTTCGAGGACACTTCCAGCACTTATTCTCTTTATCCTCTAATATAAATATCACCAGATTTTTCATATTCAAATTTTCTATATACTTTTCCTATATGAAGCCATATAAATGTGTTTTTTTTTCAGTACGAATATGTGTAGTCATGTGTACAATAGAAATCTCTTATGTTGACAACCATTACTTAGTATCCTTGAAACAGCTTTTTCTCTCCCTGTGTGTGTGTGTGTGTGTTTTTTTTTCGCATATAGGACCTCTTTGAAGATAATCTTTTAAATTACCGCAATTTCTCAAAAGATTTAGCCAAGTGTGTAATATTTTTTTTTCTGGCTAGCATATGTTGCAAAACATTCATCCACCTTTTTATGGGATGAACGATTTACCCCAAAAAAAGAAGAAAAGCAACAAAATTTGGTCCGTTTTGCAGTAGTTATGGTCGTTGCTGCCTTGGACTCTCCTTGTGAACTTTAACTCAACTTAAAAACTTATGTGATGGCACTTAAACACCAGTTGTTGTTGTTCTTGCTGTTATAAAGGATAGTGAATGTCTGCATATATTCGTGAATGGTTACTAAAGTTTCCACTCGTCCTTGGTCTCATCATCAACATCATCATCATGGTCGTCGTCGTCGTCATTGTCGTCATTCTGTTGTTGATGATAACGCAAGGCGATAGCCAAAAATTGAATTACATTAATAATACATATGGAACACAAATCTCGTTAAGAGACATAAAAATGTTGGAGGAAGCATATAAAAATAAAATGCCATTATTATAGCCATGGTCTGGGTTTGGTGGTGTAGCCAGTTGAGCTGCTATTCAAAGAATCCAAAAAGCAAATACAATGTTTGCAGATTTAAAATTGGTCAATGGATGGTGGCTAGAGGTATTGTAGCCAAAGGTTGTTTCAGATGGCCTGGCTGTTGTGATCTATCCATCCTGAAGCTTTTTGGGTGAAAAGCAAAAAAAATCGGTTAGAGCCAGCAGCAGACGTAGCAAAACAAATTGCAATTTTCACTTTTGGCAATAATCCAAATCTCCAATTACACATGAAATTTTTATTACAACCAAAATACAATTGCATTTTGTGGAAGACAAAAAGTGTAGGGATAGATTATGGGTAGAGAAACGCATCGAAGTCTTCTTAATGAAAGGCCTGACAGAAGGCCTTGCAATTTCACTTTAAGAAAGGCATGTGTGGTAGACAAAAAGTGCAGGGATAGATTATGGGTAGAGAAACGCATCGAAGTCTTCTTAAAGAAGGCCTGACAGAAGGCCTTCCAATTTCACTTTAAGAAAGGGTTGTGTGGAAGACAACAAGTGCAAAGATAGATTATGGGTAGAGAAATTCTAATAAATATTGAATTGAAAAAAAAAAAATAGAGAAGATTCATGGAAGTCTTCTTTTGGAAGGCCTGACAGAAGGCCTTCCAATTTCACTTTAAGTAAGACCTCTGTAATTCACAAGAGTCCAAAGAAACAAACAACCATAATGATTGCAAAAGGAATAAAATTTTGTATATTTTCCGAATAAATCGTTGTAGCTTACTACACACAAAAAAAATTTCTAATTCGATCACGAAATTAATTGATCCAATTAATTTTTTAATTGAAATGTCTTCAATCACTGAAATGATAGTATCAATTAAAAAATTAATTGA
The DNA here is from genome assembly GCF_050003625.1 of Haematobia irritans. Taxonomy (NCBI): domain Eukaryota; kingdom Metazoa; phylum Arthropoda; class Insecta; order Diptera; family Muscidae; genus Haematobia; species Haematobia irritans. The sequence continues at coordinate 36,939,385 of NC_134398.1, forward strand.
AGGCCAATTAAAAAATTAATTGATACTATTAATTTTTGTGATAGATTTTTGTTTCAATTAAAAAATTTGTTGATTCAATTAAATTTTTAATTGAATATTTTTTAAAACTCAATAATTGGAAAATTTTTCGTAAATTTTTTTTCTGTGTACTTTAGAAAATAATTCGTAAACGTGCGAAGACTGTTTGTAAAAAGGTCATTCGAATAACCTTCACATGAGTTTGAAATACTGTTTTCATAGTATTCCTTAAAAAAGGCCTGACAGAAGACCTTCCAACTTCACTTTAAGAAAGGCTTGTGTGGAAGACAGAAAGTGCAGGGATAGATTATGGATAGAGAAATTCTAATAAATATTGAATTGAAAAAAATAGAGAAAATTCATGGAAGATTTCTATTGGAAGGCCTGACAGAAGGCCTTCCAATTTCACTTTATGGAAGGCCTCTGTAATTCACAAGAGTCCAAAGAAACAAACAACCATAACGATTGCAAAAGGAATACAATTTTGTATATTTTCTCCTCCCGAATAAGTTGTTGGTGCTTACTGCTTTAGAAAATAATTCGTAAACGTGCGAAGACTGTTTGTAAAAAGGTCATTCGAATAGCCTTCACATGAGTTTGAAATACTGTTTTTATAGTATTCCTTAAAAAAAGGCCTGACAGAAGGCCTTCCAATTTCACATTAAGTAAGGCCTCTGTAATTCACAAAGAGTCCAAAGAAACAAACAACCATAACGATTGCAAAAGGAATAAAATTTTGTATATTTTCCGAATAAATCGTTGTAGCTTACTACACAAAAAAAAATTTCTTATTCAATCACGAAATTAATTGATCCAATTAATTTTTTAATTGAAATGTCTTCAATCACTGAAATGATAGTATCAATTAAAAAATTAATTGAAGGCCAATTAAAAAATTAATTGATACTATTAATTTTTGTGATAGATTTTTGTTTCAATTAAAAAATTTGTTGATTCAATTAAATTTTTAATTGAATATTTTTTAAAACTCAATTAAAATTTTAATTGGAAAATTTTTCGTAAATTTTTTTTCTGTGTACTTTAGAAAATAATTCGTAAACGTGCGAAGACTATTTGTAAAAAGGTCATTCGAATAACCTTCACATGAGTTTGAAATACTGTTTTTATAGTATTCCTTAAAAAAGGCCTGGCAGAAGGCCTTACAATTTCACTTTAAGAAAGGCTTGTGTGGAAGACAAAAATTGCAGGGATAGATTATGGATAGAGAAATTCTAATAAATATTGAATTGATAAAAAAAGAAAAAATTCATGGAAGATTTCTTTTGGAAGGCCTGGCAGAAGGCTCAAAAGTCCGCTGGCAAAGTAATGGCCTCTGTTTTTTGGGATGCGCATGGAATAATTTTTATCGATTATCTTGAGAAGGGAAAAACCATCAACAGTGACTATTATATGGCGTTATTGGAGCGTTTGAAGGTCGAAATCGCGGCAAAACGGCCCCATATGAAAAAGAAAAAATTGTTGTTCCACCAAGACAAAGCACCGTGCCACAAGTCATTGAGAACGATGGCAAAAATTCATGAATTGGGATTCCAATTGCTTCCCCACCCACCGTATTCTCCAGATCTGGCCCCCAGCGACTTTTTCTTCTTCTCAGACCTCAAAAGGATGCTCGCAGGGAAAAAATTTGGCTGCAATGAAGAGGTGATCGCCGAAACTGAGGCCTATTTTGAGGCAAAACCGAAGGAGTACTACCAAAATGGTATCAACAAATTGGAAGGTCGTTATAATCGTTGTATCGCTCTTGAAGGGAACTATGTTGAATAATAAAAACGAATTTTGACAAAAAAAAATGTGTTTTTCTTTGTTAGACCGGGGACTTATCAGCCAACCTGTTATGTGATAGTAAAGTATAGTTGTCTATATATGGCTGCCAAAGTATGTGTGCGTGTACTAGTGTTCGGGAGAGTTCAAGCATAACAATAACCACATGGCAGTGATAGCAATTTTGCCATTTCTCGTTTTTTTTTATCTCCCAAAATGCTTGTGCCCTGTAGCACTGATGTTGTTGATGATGATGATAATGCGGATGCGGATGTTGGTTATAACTATGACGACAGCAAAGACAATAAAAAAATTGAAAATCCAGGACCTTGATAATAACAAATATCAAATTTAGTTGTAAGCAAGAAGAGCCGATTTTGTATTAAAACATTAATATAATATAAAGAAAATAGTAAATAAAATAGAGGCCTAGATCAGCATTGTCTTTGATTTCGAGGCTATTAAAATGAGCCTCATGAAAATAAAGCCCAAAACCAAAATTAAAACATTAATAATAATGTAATGAAAATAGTAAATAAAATGGAGGCTTAGATCAGCATTGTCTTTGATTTTGATGCTATGAAAATGGACCTCATGGAAATAAAGGCCAAAACCTAAATGTATATGGTTCCCTTGAAAATGAGTCTCAAAATCTAAATGAAGCAAAACCACAGAAATTGTACGGAAAACTACGAATATTATATGTATGGAATATAACAGCACCAAATTGTTATGTTTTTTTTTTTTTTTTGGCAGTGCCATGAATATAACTCAAACAATTATAGTGAAAACTATCATTATGAGTCTCATGAAAATTAACCCCAAAACCTAAATGAAGTGGGACCCCAAAAAATTATACGGAACACAACAACACCAATTCTAGTTTAAATGATTTGGACATTGAACCAGCCTGCATTGATATCAGGCTAACATAGAAATAGTAAGCTGCGAGGAGCCCGTCGTAAATAAGGAAAAAAACATTACTAATATTGTCGTTAGAATTGTTGTTGTGTCCTTAGAAACCAGTTTCATATAGTTATCACAGTAATTGTTGTTGACTAGAAACGAGACATTGTGTGATCGTTCGCCAATCAAGTGAATTCAGCAATGTCTTTAAAAATAGATTTCGATTTGTTGGTACATTAGTGTAGTAACAAATCGAAATCTAAAAATAAGATTAAGGGATTGTAATGTTATACGAAAAGATGATGCACAGTGCGGGTGAAAAATGGTTAAATTTGGGAAAAATGATTCTCGTATGTAAATTTCATAAGAAATTAACATAAAAGAACCAAATTGAATCATCTCACCCGGCCAGATCTCGCTAAAGACTATGGAAATGTGTAGTGGCCAACACTGAAACATATATGTATAGTCAAGCTTGGGAGATGGGTATCTGGCATTTTCTTTTCAGTAACTTAATGATGTCAATTCCCTTAATCTTCCTGTCCAATAAGCTCGAATAAAATATTGTAATAACCAATTTTTTATGTTTTTTTTTTTGTTGGGGGATATGACAATGAGCCCCGTGAAAATGAGCACCGTGAAAATAAGCCCCAAAACCTAAATTAAGTAGGTTTGTCAAAATGTTATGTTTATATAATTATATAAAATTTTGTCAAATCATTTTTCTAAAGAAAACTTTTTTAATTTTAATTTTAATTTTAATTTTATTTCTATAAAAAATTTTGACAACATTTTAATTCCATAAAAAAATTTGGTACGTCTTAGCTGGAGCGGAACATTTTGCAAAATCGGCCAAAACATGAGAAATTCTACCAATCTACTAAAAAGAAAAAATTACCATTTTATGTAGAATTCTACCAAGGCTTTGGGGTCACGGTTGCCATCGTGACCCCAAAGCCTAAATGAAGTGGGACCCCAAGCATTTTGTATGTTTTTTTTTTTTTTTTGAGCGCTATGACTTTGAGCCCCGCACAAATAGGACCCAAAACCTTAATGAAGTAGGGTCCCGAAAAATTATATGGAAAGCAATGAATAAAGCAAGTCCCGAAAAATGTACACAACTCTTAATATTTAAGTTTTTAGGGGGACGCTATGAATATGAACTTAGTGGAAATAAGTTCCAAAAAAATATGGAAGACAAAAATATGAAATGTCTATGTTTCAGAGAGAGAGAGAGCTGTACAAATTTTTATGATTTTTTTTATGGAAATTTCCAATTAAATTTTTAATTCAATTTAAAAAAATATTAAATTAACAATTAGTTTTTTAATTGGGTTTGGTAATTGATACTATGATTACTGTGATTGAAAAGAGAGAGAGAGCTATACAAATTTTTATGTTTTTTTTTTCGATGGATTTTTTGGCCCCAAGAAAATAAGCCCAACAGAAAATGGAAACTATGAAAATTAAACCCAAACCTAAATGAAATAAGAACACAAACATTTTTGGAGTGCGCTATAAATATATATATATATATAAACAAGGAAAGTCTAAAATCGGGCGGGGCCGACTATATTATACACTAAATTTTCGATACCATGGGTGCTATATATAAAAGTTTGTCCCAAATACACACATTTAAATATCACTCGATCTGGACAGAATTTGATAGACTTCTACAAAATCTATAGACTCAAAATTTAAGTTGGCTAATGCACTAGGGTGGAACACAATGTTAGTAAAAAAAATATGGGAGACATTTAAATGTGAAGCAATTTTAAGGAAACTTCGCAAGAGTTTATAAAATAAGTTTAGGAAAACTAGAGTCATTTTTACAACTTTTCGACTAAGCAGTGGCGATTTTACAAGGAGAATGTTGGTATTTTGACCATTTTTGTCGAAATCAGAAAAACATACATATGGGAGCTATATCTAAATCTGAACGGATTTCAACAAAGTTTTGCACGCCTAGCCACAATGCTTATTCTACGCTCTGTGCAAAATTTTAACTAAATCGGAGTTAAAAATTGGCCTCTGTGGTCATATGAGTGTAAATCGGGCGAAAGCTATATATGGGAGCTATATCTAAATCTGAACGGATTTCAACAAAATTTTGCACGCATAGCCACAATGCTGATTATACGCCCTGTGCAAAATTTAAACTAAATCGGAGTTAAAAATTTGCCACTGTGGTCATATGAGTGTAAATCGGGCGAAAGCTATATATGGGAGCCATATCTAAATCTGAACCGGTTTCAATAAAATTTGGCACACTTGACTAGACTACTAATTGTGCTCCTAGTGCAAAATTTCAACCAAATTGGGGTAAAACTCTGGCTTCTGGGACCATATTAGTCCAAAAGATATATATGTGAGCTATATCTAAATCTGAACCGATTTCAATAAAATTTAACACACTTGACTATAGTACTAATTTTTCTTCTTGTGCAAAATTTTAAGCAAATTAGGGTAAAACTCTGACTTCTGGGGCCATATAAGTCCATATCGGGCGAAAGATATATATGGAAGCTATATCTAAATCTGAACCGATTTCTTCCAAAATAGGGTTCTATTCTGAGCCAAAACAAATACTTGTGTCAAATTTAAAGTCGATTGGACTAGAACTGCGACCTTGACTTTGATCACAAAAATGTGTTCACAGACAGACGGACATGGCTATATCGACTCTGGAGCCCACCATGAGCATTTTTGCCAAAGACACCATGTGTCTATCTCGTCTCCTTGTGGGTGTTGCAAACATATGCACTAACTTATAATACCCTGTTCCACAGTGTAACGCAGAGTATAACAAACTGAAATATTTCAGCGAGTTAAGGCACGAATTTAATGTAAACTACTTGCAGAGAAAAAAATTGTTTCAATTAAATTTTTAATTGAATTTAAATTAAATTAATTGAAAATTAAATGAAAACTACGAACATTAACCCCAAACCTAAATGAAATAAGAACACACAAATGTTTGGAGGGCGCACGCCAAAAAAGCAATGAAAATGTTCTTTTTGGATCCGGAAGTGGTGCAAAATTGACGCAGAAGCGATGAATTTAACATGGGCTTGTCATAGGACGGAAGTACTCCATTTCAACAGCCATTGCACTGAATTTGCATCACTTCTTTAGGTGTGATCCGAATTCAATGTTTTGGATGTAAATTAAAAAATTCTGTGATATTTTGGCAAATAAATAATTTTTATAATTTTTTATCATTTTTAATGGATTTTAACGCTTGTCGGAACCGTTTGACCTCAAATATTTTCAAAAAATCACAATTTTTTCAGATTGGATTTAGCATTTTTTTCGACAAAATTTAAATGATTTGTATCATTTTATGAATTCTTACTCTGTTTTTAACCTCTTTGAAACAAAAAAAGTTAAAATTACCCATTAAAATTATGAACAAACCAAGTTATAAAAAAAAATTGAATTAAAAGAACTTCCTGGGTAGTTAAAATAAAGATCATTAGAAGTGCATCTTCTGGAAGTGCTTTTAAAGTTGTGCCTTTGGAAGAACTTCCAAATTTTTTTACTGGGATATATATAAAAAAACTGAAATAGTTCAGCGAGTTAAGGCTCGAATTTTAATGAACAAAAAAAAAATCATCAAAAAATTCCAATTAAATTTTTAATTCAATTTAAAAAAATATTAAATTAAAAATTTAATTGGGCCAAAAAAATTTTTTAATTGAAACAAAACACAATTACAACAATTAATTTTTTTAATTGGAACAATTAATATTTTAATTGGGTTTGGTAATTGATACTATGTTATCATTACTGTGATTGAAAAATTCTCAATAATTAATTTCGTGATTTAAAACAAAAAGAAAAAAATAGTTGTTCATATGCGAAGATTTTGGAGTGGTAGCTATTTCCTTCGTAAAATATTTTTTTGCAAGTTCTATTAATATTTCGCACTCGTAAATTAAAGGAAATTCTTGAATTATGCTATATATATCCCATTTCTTAAGTATTTGGTAAAAAGATGAAAAATTTATTATTATTCTTACTACCTGAATAAATAATCAATAAATAAATAAAAAAATACTTGGTTGTCAACAAAATTGTTAATGCTCTGAAAATATCCCTGGAAAAAATGCAGCATATACTTAAGGCGAAATTTAAGGTAAATTCTTACACTATATAATATTGTCAATATAAAATATATTCATCTCTTATCAATTCTTATTTTTTTCTGTTTACTCTGTATTTATAGAAAGAAAACATTTTATTAATACTAACCTGAGGGACAAGCAGCATGTTGACCAGTTGTTACATTTTGATAATAGTAGTTCTCCTCAAGCCATCGCGGCGCACCATGGGAACGACATTTGCCAGCAATTTTATCCCAGGCACAGTATGGATCTTGTAGAGCAACACATTCGCTATAATAAAATTAATTAATAAAAATATTATATAATAGAAATGATGAAAAAAAAAATAACATTTAAAAAAGGCAAATTCATTTATACAATGTATAATTATATCATATAAAATATCTTCGGGGTAGCCGTTTGTAATTCCACAGACCTAATGGAATTACTCTGACTATAATTTAAGGAGAAAATTTAAACGACAAATCCATAAAAATGTAGAGACATTTGCCTTCATCTCTAAAGCAGAAAAATCTTTCTTGTCCAAAGGAATGTCGTTCGATATGTGTATTCTCATTAGGTTAGGTAGGGCAGCCCCTTATTTCAGGCTCACTTAGACTATTTAGTCCACTATAATATCACAGTGTTGAACTTCTCTCTTATCTCTGAGTGCTATTCGATTCCATCATTGAGTCATTGAGCTAAGCAATGACATGGGACCTCCTTTGTATGGCCGGATGTGAAAAGCGTTCCTCAGAAGCTTTGAAACACCCAAAAATATAACTAACATTACTGAGAGGGGTTAATACACCGCTGGAAAGCGGTCAAAAATTGTATAAAACACAGGCATTGCTAGCATACTAACAAATGCACCATGGTGGCTCCCAGAATGTATCCAACTTCTTTTTTTTTGTTCTCAATATGTCAAGTTTCGTATCCACAAAACAGTAAATGCAAAAAGCTTGCGAACAACTATTCCAAAAGCAACAAAGGAATGGGTTTTTGCTTCGCATCGTTATTGGTGATGAAAGGTGTATCCACTGCAACAATTCCAACCGATTGTACAAATCATATGGTTTTACCCTGGTCAAGTCTCAACATCGATGGCAAAGCAGAATATTTATGTAGTGCGTTTTTTTGGTGGGACCAACTGGGAGGGGTGTACGTACTACGAGAAAATTTTGACAAAATTAAGGAATCAAATTTTAACAAAAGTTTCTCTGCGAATCAAATTTTGACAAAAGTTTCTCTGGGAATCAAATTAACATATACATTTTGACAAAATTTTCTCTAGGAATAAAATTTTGACAAAATTTTCTATAGGAATAAAATTTTGACAAACTAAAATTTTTTGAATATTTTTGTTTTAAATTTAGACCAAATTTCGTATAGGATAAAATGTTGATCACATTTTCTCTAGGAATAAAATTTGAACAAAATTTTGTATAGAAATAAAATTTTGAAAAAAATATCTATAGAAATAAAATTTTGACAAAATATTTTTTTTTTCAATAAAATTTGTTCAACTTTGACAAAATTTCGTAAAGGATAAAATTTTGACCAAATTTTCTCTAGGAATAAAATTTTGACAAAATTTTCTTTAGGAATAAATTTTTGAAGAAAAAAAAATCTTAAGGAATAAACTTATGACAAAATTTTCTCAATGAATAAAATTTTCAAAAAATTTTCTCTAGGAATAAAATTTTGACAACATTTTCTATAGGATTAGATTTTAATTTTCTCTAGGAATACAATTTTGACGAAATTTTCTATAAGAATAAAATTTTAACAAAATTTTGTATAGAAATAAAAATTTGACAAAATTTTCTATAGAAATAAAATTTTGGGAAAATTTCAATTAGAAATAAAATTTTAACAAAATAAATTTTTTTCAATAACATTTTTTCAATTTTGACAAAATTTCGTATAGGATAAAATTGTGAACGCATTTTCTCTAGGAATAAATTTTTACCAAAATTTTCTATAGGAATAAAATCTTGACAAAATTTTCTATGTGATTAAATTTTAACAACATTTTTTTCTAGGAATAAAATTTTGACAAAATTTTCTTTAGAAATAAATATTTGAAAAAAAAAAAAAATTCTTAAGAAATAAACTTATGATAAAATTTTCTCAATTAATAAAATTTAAAAAAAAATATTCTCTAGGAAAAAAATTTCGACAAAATTTTCTATAGGAATAAATTTTAATTTTCTCTAGGAATAAAATTTTGACAAAATTTTCTAAAGGATTAAATTTTAATTTTCTGTATAATAAAAATTTTACGAAATTTTCTATAAGAATAAAATTTTAACAAAACTTTGTATAGAAATAAAATGTTGACAAAATTTTCTATAGAAATAAAATTTTCATTAGAAACAAAATTTTAAGAAAATTTTCATTAGAAATAAAATTTTGACAAAATAAATTTGTTTCAATAAAATTTTGACAAAATAAATTTGTTTCAATAAAATTTTGACAAAATTTCGTATAGGATAAAATGGTGATCACATTTTCTCTAGGAATAAAATTTTGACAAAATTTTCTATAAATTTTCTATAGGAACAAAATCATGACAAAATTTTCTATAGGATTAAATTTTAACAACATTTTTCTCTAGGAATAACATTTTGACAAATTTTCTGTAGGAATACATTTGTGAAAAAAAATCTTAAGGAATAAACTTATGACAAAATTTTCTCAATGAATACAATTTTCCAAAAATTTTCTCTAGGATTAAAATTTTGACAAAATTTTCTATAGGATTAAATTTTCAATAAAATTTGACCACATTTTCTCTAGGAATACATTTTTATCAAAATTTTTCTATAGGAAAAAAATCTTGACAAAATTTTCTATAGGATTAAATTTTAACAAGATTTTTCTCTAGGAATAAAATTTTGACAAAATTTTCTTTAGGAATAAATTAAAAAAAAAAAATTCTTAAGGAATAAACTTATGATAAAATTTTCTCAATTAATAAAATTTTCAAAAAATATTCTCTAGGATTAAATTTTAATTTTCTCTAGGAATAAAATTTTGACAAAATTTTCTTTAGGAATAAATTTTTGAAAAAAAAATCCTAAGGAATAAACATATGACAAAATTTTCTCAATGAATAAAATTTTCAAAAAAAATTCTCTAGGAATAAAATTTTGACAAAATTTTCTATAAGAATAAAATTTTAACAAAATTTTGTATAGAAATAAAATGTTGACAAAATGTTCTATAGAAATAATATTTTGACAACATTTTCATTAGAAATAAAATTTTGACAAAATAAATTTTTTTCAATAAAATTTGTTAAATTTTAACAAAATTTCGTATACGATAAAATGGTGATCACATTTCCTCTAGGAATAAAATTTTGACAAAATTTTCTATAGGAATAAAATCTTCACAATATTATCTATAGGATTACATTTTAACAACATTTTTCTCTAGGAATAAAATTTTGACAAAATTTTCATTAGGAATAAATTTTTGAAAAAAATTCTTAAGGAATAAACTTATGATAAAATTTTCAAAATATATTCTCTAGGAATAAAATTTTGACAAAATTTTCTATAGGATTAAATTTTAATTTTCTCTAGGAATAAAATTTTGACAAAATTTTCTAAAGGATTAAATTCTAATTTTCTCTATAATAAAATTATTACGAAATTTTCTATAAGAATAAAATTTTAACAAAATTTTGTATAGGATAAAATGGTGATCACATTTTCTCTAGGAATAAAATTTTGACAAAATTTTCTATAAATTTTCTATAGGAACAAACTCATGTCAAAATTTTCTATAGGATTAAATTTTAACAACATTTTTCTCTAGGAATAACATTTTGACAAAATTTTCTGTAGGAATACATTTGTGAAAAAAAAACTTAAGGAGTAAACTTATGACAAAATTTTCTCAATTAATAAAATTTTAACAAAATGTTCTCTAGGAATAAAATCTTGACAAAATTTTCCATAGGATTTAATTTTAATTTTCTCTAGGAATAAAATTTTGACAAAATTTTCTATAAGAATAAAATTTTAACAAAATTTTCTATAGAAATAAAATTTTGACAAAATTTTCATTAGAAATAAATTTTGACAAAATAAATTTTTTACCAAAATTTTCTGTAGGAATAAAATCTTGACAAAATTTTCTATAGGATTAAATTTTAACAACATTTTCTCTAGGAAAACAATTTTGACAAAATTTTCTTTAAGAATAAACTTTTGACAACATTTTCTCTGGGAATAAACTATAGACAAAATTTTCTAAAGAAATATCATTTAAAACATATGTCTCTAGGAATAAAATTGTGACAAAATGTTCTAGAGAAATAAAATTTTGAGAAAATAAAATTGTTTTAAATTTTTTTTTTTGCAATTTTCACAAAATTTCGTATAGGATAAAATTTAAACAAAATTTTCTCTAGGAATAAAATTTTAACAAAATTTTCTGTAGAAATAAAATTTTCACAAAATTTTCTTTAAAAATGAAATTGTGACAAAATTATCTATAGAATTCAATTTTAACAACATTTTTTCTTGGAATAAAATTTTGAAAAAATTTTATTTAGGAATAAAATTTTGAAAACATTTTATTTAGGAATAAAATGTTGACAAAAATTTTCTTTAGGAATTACATTTTGACAAAATTGTCTATAGGAATAAAATTTTGACAAAATAAATATTTTTCAGTATTGACAAAATTTCGTATAGGAATAAAAATTTTACAAAATTATCTATAGGATGTAATTTTAACAAAATTTCTCCAGGTATAAAATTTTGACAAAATTTTCCCAAGGAATAAAATTTTGAAAAAAATTTCTCTGGGAATACAATTTTGACAAAATCTATTATTCTAATTTAATAATGGTATTCTAATTCTGTATATAGAAGTGCGAGGTATCAGCCATGTAGGATGAGATTTAGGTTTATCTCTCTAACTTATTTTTATAATACCCCTAAAATGCATAGGTTCAGTAGGGGTAGGGTAGGGTATGATATAGTCGTCCCTTAACGTGGTTTAGTATAAATCCTGAAATATTTGAAAAAATCCGGAATTTTTATTTGCGCTCCTAATAAGATATAATCATTTGGAAATATTCAATTGGGAAGTCCTACCCGACCCTTCATAAAATCCAGATTCCAGAAAATTAACAATACTTCCATTGATTAGTCTGCCATAGTTTTTTTTCGGAATAAATTTTTAAATTCTCCCGTAATAAATATTAAAAGAGTGCTATATGAAAATGACAATTTACCGTTTGGATCCTCAGAATTACGAATATGAATGGTATGATATCTACGCAAATTATTATTAATGACTGCTAGCACTTTTTTCGAATTTGAAACTTTAGTTTTTTTTTTTTAAGTCATATTGTGGTGTATGTTTTCCTTTTAAAAATTCATTTATTTAACTACTTTATGTTAAACGCATGCATTTTGATTTGTATCATTGAAAAATGTACATAGAAATACGATTGAAATCACGTATACCATGTTGTATGAGTAATTTAAATTTGGCTTGTACCATTGAATGTATGAGTGATATTAATTTGTATTCATGTACAGACGGTACTCATACGAACCATGGGTCCACAGAGAGAAGCCAAAAAAAAAAAACACACAATAAATTGTCTCTGTCCCACAAATACATACACAAACACACACACACCCAAACCCGAAAACGTATTTCAAATAAATTAAAAGTTGCTGCATCATCAAAATCACCATGCAAAAATGGAATAAAGAGCACAAAACAAAAAAAAAGTGAAAAACCAAATGGACACCATGTTTCAAAAGGTAAAAGCTATACATGGAAAACATTTTGAATTTTGCATGAGTGTTTCGTTTAACGGTAGGTAACAATGGCGTTGATAATGTTGATACAGCAATATTTCCCTCCATCTAACTGTGAGTTAACACAATGAATGGTGCTTAACTCGCTTCCATCCCTCTTCCCCGCGGTGTAGAAACTATCTGATGTGTATTTTATACATAGCCAATATCAAATGCAAAATAACAATGGCAATGGCAGTGACATTTTTCTGAGGTACAATTGCCTTTGGACCATACCACCAGAGTGTACTATGACCGAGGCGACTTATTCCCCGGTATTATAAACGATGTTCATTTAACAACAAACAAAAAAAAAAGCTAAAAAAAAATACTCAACCAGCATAACAAACTCACCTGCAACTGGTGATTTTATCGTTGTGACAACGATGCAATTGGATGGCTATAACCTGACTATCGGTGACAATGATTAATTTACCATCATCATAGCTGCCATCCTTGGGTTGATCTGAAAGTATATTGTGTATCGTTTGTAACATTTAAAACATTTGTTCAATTTTTCATGGTATTTTTTTTGGGGGGGGGGGTTTTGTTTGTGTAACATTGCAAAAATAGTATGGGAATATTTAATGACATTTGCATGTAGATAACATATCAGTGCTGGTTTACTTACCATATTGCATAGTTCGCACAATTTTCAGATTACGTATGGGTTCACTTTTGGGCAATACATCAATTTCTTCTATTACCACCGATGTAACTTTCTTATCGGAATCAGCCGATTCAGCATTAACGGATTTTATAATTTTACCATGATCTGGAAAATATTTAGCGGAGAAGAAGGAAAATATTAGGGTGAGATAATCCAAGGATTGGAGGTTCAAATTAATATCCAACAAAAATATTAGGTTGGACAGTTCTGTTTTGTATATATATTTGTTTTAAATATGTAGGCTACTTAAAAAACATCAAGTACTAAAAGTGGTAGGACTCTATGTCGTGTCCATTTTGGCTTTATATATAAGATACCCCAGCAGTAATTAGACCCGTTGCCATAGTAGAGGCATAGGCTTCACAAATTATAGATAATTTATACTAGGCAAAATTTACCTGTTCCAACAAATATCACATCATAAGTTTTACCACCAGGAGTTTTTATTTGAGGATCTACAGCAATTTGTGTAAATCGGTATCTGGAAGTAAAGATAAAAAATACTTCAATTAGCACACAGAAAACAATATCACCAAAGTTTTGCGATTTAAAATTTTAATTGAGTTTTAACAAAATATTCAATTTACTATTTAATTGATTCAACAAATTTTTTAATTGAAACAAAAATTTAAATTTCACGAAAAAATTTAGTTTTAAAAAATATTCAATTAAAAACTTAATTGATTCAACTAACTTTTTAATCGAAACATCAATCAAAATTTCAAGAAAAATTAATTAAGTTTTCAATATAGTGATTTAAACATTTAATTCATACAACAAATTTTTTAATTGAAATCAAAATTTCACGAAAAATTTGTTCAATTAAAGTTTTAATTAAAAAAGCAATCAAAACAATTAATAGTATCAATTAATTTTTTAATTGGATCTACAAAAATTAATAGTATCAATTAATTTTTTAATTGGATCAATTAATTTTTTAATTGGATCTACAAAAATTAATAGTATCAATTAATGTTTTAATTGGATCAATTAATTGTTTAATTGACTTTCATTTAATTTTTTAAATTGATACTATAATTTCTGTTATTGAAGACTTTACAATTAAAAAATTAATTGAATCAATTAATTTCGTGATTGGATCAGAAAAAAATTTTTTTGTGTGCAAATTCAGTTGCTATTAGTTAAAAATTAATTGGATCAATTAATTTCATGATTGAAGACCAAAAAATATTTTTTAGATAGTTCAGATTATTCGGAATGAATAGACAACAAGTTTGGGTGCACTTTCCTGTTAAACAAAAACATCTAGGACAGGGATCCTAAGAGAGAAGTGCCATAGAATTATACAAAACTCAAGGCATAGAATAGGCGCACGAGATACTTGATTGCATGTAGCTCAAATTTGTAAATATCTATCTCAACTTGAATATTACACACCCCACATTTTTATTTATTTACTTTTCACTTTATTTGTTATAATTACAAATTATAATAAATTAATTTATACGGGCACTAGCAACCAAAGGCTAGCGTAATAATTTATTTATATTTAAAAATTATATACAAACAAAGTTGATAAGCAATTATGAACATTTACTCAGCAGCCTACTCTTTTATTTATTGTATTTCTATAGAAATATAATAAAATTTTGCAAACATTTTCTATAGAAATGAAATTTTTATCAAAAATTTCTATAGAAATAAAATGTTGACAAAATTTTCTGTAGAAGTAAAATTTTGCAAACGTTTTCTATACAAATAAAGTTTTGACAAATTTTTCTATAGATAGAAAATTTTGACAAAATTTTCTATGAAAATACAATTTTTAACAAAAATTTCTATAGAAATAGCATTTTTATCAAAAATTTCTATATAAACAAAATTTTGGCAACATTTTATATCAAATTGAATTTGGACAAAATTTTCCAAAAAAAAAAAAAATAAAATTTTGCAAAAATTTTCTATAGAAATAAAAGTTTTTACAAAATAAAAATAAATTTTCTTCAAAATCTTCTATAAAAATAAAAATTTGACAACATTTTCTATAGAAATACAATTTTGACAAAATTTTCTACAGAAAAATAATTTTGCAAAAATTTTCTATAGAAATAAAATTTTGCAAAAATGTTCTATAGAAATAAAATTTTGACAAAATTTTCTATCAAATTGAATTTTGACAACATTTTCTATGAAAGTAAAATTGTGCAAAAATTTTCTATAGAAGTAAAAGTTTTTACAAAATAGAAATAATTTTTTTTTCAGAAATTTTCTATAGAAATACAATTTTGCATAAATTTTCTATCAAAATAAATTTTTGACAAAATTTTCCATAGAACTAAAACATTTGATAAAATTGTCTGTAGAAATCAAATTTTGATAAGATTTTCTATAGAAATAAAATTTTGACAAACTTTTCTATAGAAATAAAATTTTGCAACAAAATTTATAGAAATAAAAATTTTTCAATATATTTCAATAGAAATAAAATTTTGCAAAGATTTTCTATAGAAATAAAATTTTGACAAAATTTTCGATAGAAATAAAATTTTGCAAAGATTTTCTATAGAAATACAATTTTGACAAAATTTTCTATAGAAATAAAATTTTTTCTATAGAAATAAAATTTTGCAAAAATTTTCTATAGATATAAAATTTTGACAAAATTTTCTATAGAAGTAAAAGTTTTTACAGATTTTTTATTGAAATACAATTTTGACAAAATTTTCTATATATATATATAATTTTGACAAAATTTTGTATAGAAATAAAATCTGGAATCTATATAAAAATCTATAGAAAAAAATTAACAAGCTTTTCCATAGAAATAAAATTTTGCAAAAATATTCTATAGAAGTAAAAGTTTTTACAAAATAGAAACAAATTTTTGTTTCAAAATTTTCTATAGAAATAAAATTTTGACAAAATTTTCTATGGAAATAAAAATTTGCAAAAATTTCCTATAGAAATCAAATATTGACAAAATTTTCTTTAGAAATAAAATTTTCCAAAAATTTTCTATCACAATAAATTTTAAACAAAATTTTCCATAGAAATAAAACATTTGATAAAATTTTCTGTAGAAATAAAATTTTGACAAAATTTTCTATAGAAATAAAATTTTGCAACAAAATTTATAGAGCTAAAAATTTTACAAAATATTTCAATAGAAATAAAATTTTGCAAAGATTTTCTATAGAAATAAAATTTTGACAAACTTTTCAATAGAAAGAAAATTTTGCAAAAATTTTCCATAAAAAAAAAAATTTTTACAAAATAGAAATATTTTTTTTTAATTTTCTATAGAAATAACATTTTGAAAAAATTTTCTATGGAAATAAAATTTTGCAAAAATTTTCTATAGAAATAAAATTTTGACAAAATTTTCTTTAGAAATAAAACATTTTATAAAATTTTCTGTTGAAATAAAACATTTTATAAAATTTTCTGTTGAAATAAAATTTTGACAAAATTTTCTATAGAAATAAAATTTTGCAACAAAATTTATAGAAATAAAAATTTTACAAAATATTTCAATAGAAATAAAATTTTGCAAAGATTTTCTATAGAAATAAAATTTTGACATACTTTTCAGTAGAAATAAAATTTTGAAAAAATTTTCCATAGAAATAAAATTTTGCAAAAATTTTCTATAGGAGTAACAGTTTTTACAAAATAGAAATATATATTTTTTTAATTTTCTATAGAAATAAAATTTTGACAAAATTTTCTATGGAAATAAAATTTTGCAAAAATTTTCTATAGAAATAAAATTTTGACAAAATTTTTGTTAGAAATAAAATTGTGCCAAAAATTTTCTATCAAAATAAATTTTTGACAAAATTTTCCATAGAAATAAAACATTTGATAAAATTTTCTGTATAAATAAAATTTTGATAAGATTTTCTATAGAAATATAATTTTGCAAAGATTTTCTATAGAAATAAAATTTTGCAAAAATTTTCTATAGAAATAAAATGTTGCAACAAAATTTATAGAAATAAAAATTTTGCAAAATATTTCAATAGAAATAAAATTTTGCAAAGATTTTCTATAGAAATAAAATGTTGACAAACTCTTCAATAGAAATAAAATTTTGCAAAAATATAAAGAAATAAAATTTTGACAACATTTTCTATAGAAATAAAATTTTGAGAAAATTTTCTATAGAAATAAAATGTTGACAAAATTTTCTAGACAAAAAAAATTTCGGCAAATTTTTGATCAAAAACTTTTTAAATTTAAATCTTTTCTTCAAATTTTGGTAGACTATTTATGGCACGAGTGGCAACCGTGGTTACATGTCTTTACAAGTCTTTCATTATCTATCGCCGTCGCCATCGTTATCTTTCTATAGAAATAAAATTTTGCAAAAATTTTCTGTAGAAATAAAATTTTGACAAAATTGTCTATAGACATAAAATTTTGCAAACATTTTTTATAGAAATAAAATTTTGCAAATTTTTCTTTAGATAGAAAATGTTGACAAAATTGTCTATAGAAATAAAATTTTGCAAATTTTTCTATATATAGAAAATTTTGAGAAAAATGTTCTATAAAATTTTGACATTTTCTATAGAAATAAAATTTTGACAAAATTTTCTATAGAAATAAAATTTTGACAACATTTTCTATAGAAATAAAATTTTGACAAAATTTTCTTTAGAAATAAAATGTTGACAAAATTTTCTAGACAAAAAAAATGTTGGCAAATTTTTGGTCAAAAAACTTTTTAATTTAAATTTTGTTAAATTTGGTAGATTTTTGGTAAACTTTTCTTCAAATTTTGGTAGACTATTTATGGCAGGAGTGGCAACCGTGGTTACATGTGTTTCGTTATATATCGCCGTCGCCATCGTTATCTTTCTTCTCTAATCTCTCTCGCTCTTTTTGACGTTTCTTAACAAATATTTGTTTATACGTAATTTCTAAATAAATATATGTTTCCCTTCAGAAGTTAAGAAAAGGTAATACCCCAAACGTAATATGTTCTAACATATTAACGTATATATCCCAAACATGTTATACTAGTTTATGAACGCTTTATTTTAGTATTTTCTATAGAAGTAAATTTTTGGCAAAAGTTTTCTATAGAAATAAATTTTTGATAAAATTTTCCTTAGAAATAATATTTTGACAAAATTTTCCATAGAAACAAAATTTTGACAAACTTTTCTATAGAAATGAAATTTTGACAAAATGTTCTAAAGAAATAAAATTGTGCAAAAATTTTCTGTAGAAATAAAATTTTGTAAAAATTTTCTGTAGAAACAAAATTTCCAATAGAAACAAAATTTTGACAAAATTTTCTATGGAAATAAAATTTTGACAAAATTTAATTTTTGTATTTTGAATTCAGTGCTGACAACTTTCCAAGCAAGTTGTAAGATAAGTAAATATTTTGCTAGGATTTTTAATTAATTTATTTTTTTTTTTTTGTTCTTCGAATTAAACTCTTTTTAAATTTCTTAAATTTTCTTTAGTCATCACCACCGTCAAGCAAAAACAAAGAAGAATTTTTGCAGTAATATAAAAGAAGAGTAAAACTTTATGTCATGGGATAGTTGTCATTTGGTTTAAGTTTCAACCTCATTTGCAGTTCTTGTCGTTTACTGTCTGTCCATTACATGTTAAATTTTGTTCATAGATTTTTGTTTTTGTTTTTTTTTTTTTTTGTTTTTGCTTGCATCTTAATTCTGGAGAAACTGCTGTTCCAGACAGTTGGTGTTGGTTTGCTTGCCAGGAAATTGCTAGGTTTTTGTTTCTCTTCTTGTTTTTCACCAATCTCTTATTCTTCCACCCACAAAAGTTCGTAATTCGTATACAATTATGGGTTAATGTCCGGTCCATGCTACTTGGGCTCCTGGTCATGGGGTTGTTTTTTTTTATTATTATAAATTTCCTTCCCATTGGGATTGGGGTAGTATCTCAATAAGTGTGAGTTTTGTTGACCACTGTTGGTCGACAGGGAAGGGGTGTTGAAGAAAAAAAAGTATGCTACGAGTTATAAATGTAAAAGTTGCACTTTTGTTAATTGCAGCCTTAAAAAATGGTAAAGATGTTTGAAGAAAATGAGAACGCAAAAAAAAAAATAATAAAACACCAACCCTGAAAGAAAAAACCATAAGGAAGAAATCCATTATCCCAGCTATGGAAAATAATCTGAACCAGAAAAAGAAAAAAAATGCTCAAAGAATAAAATAATGCGTATATATTTGGTTTCAGTTGAAGTTTCTCATTCTTTCGTTTTGTTTAAGAAATTTTCCTGATATACTTTTTCTTAGTGCTTCTTGTACAAATTGAAGAAGAACATTTGAGGCGCTAAGGATACAATATTAATGCAGATGATGAAAATCCGCTCCCCCCCTAAATCTTTCATATATTATTGAAATACCTTCTGAGAACAGAAATACAAAAAAGAATGAGTTGAACAATTTAATATAAGATTGCCATTTTAATTTAAAGTCTTATAATTTTTCAATGATATAAGAAAGGCATAATGAAAAATATTTTGCAAAATATTTAAACAAATGAGGAAGGTGGAAATTATTATAAAAAAACAAATACATTTTTAATTGTAATTCCTGGCCAAAG
Source organism: Haematobia irritans (assembly GCF_050003625.1). Classification (NCBI taxonomy): domain Eukaryota; kingdom Metazoa; phylum Arthropoda; class Insecta; order Diptera; family Muscidae; genus Haematobia; species Haematobia irritans. The sequence continues at coordinate 36,959,256 of NC_134398.1, forward strand.
GGAAATTTGATCCTGGCTGTCGTAAAATACTTCTGATGAGAGCGGATATTAACACCCCTTGCAGAAAACAGGATGTGCAAGTGCTAACGTATACGGAAAAATATATTGACCTAATATGAATATTTTGGGAAAATAAGAAAAGTCAACTTTTCAAAACATTCAAAAAGTGAAAAACACGAAAAAACTACTTTTACGAATTCTCAAAAACTCGACAATTTAAGGAACTGAAAAAATAGAAAACTTGAAGATTTGAGTTTTCCCAACTTTACAAAATTAATAACATGATTAGACGACTTTTCAAATTAAAAAAAAATCAAAAAGTCGAATCGAAAACTCGAAGATTGGTGTTTCAAAATTTTCAAAAAGGCGGAAACTAGAAGTGTCCATTTTTCAAAACGTCGAAAACTCGAATTCTATTTTTCTTAATCTTTAAATACGACTAATCGTTACTGACGACATTTTATAAACGGGTTATATATGTACACAATTGGGATGAATGTGTAAAATTATCCGGTTAAATCGAAGCTATAAAAAATTAAAAGTCGAAAAGTCGAGAGATGGCTTTTCCAATATAAAAAAAATCTAACGGTTGAAAATTCGACTTTACCAAATTTTAAAAAGTCGAAAACGCGAAGAGTGGAAAAATCAAGATTTGGTCTCTCCAATATAAAAAAAACAAGTAAGGAAGTCGGGCGGGGCCGGCTATATTATACCCTGCACCACTTTGTAGATCTAAATTTTCGATACTATATCAAATCCGTCAAATGTGTTGGGGGCTATATATAAAGGTTTGTCCCAAATTTATACATTTAAATATCACTCGATCTGGACAGAATTTGATAGACTTCTGCAAAATCTATAGACTCAAAATTTAAGTCGGCTAATGCACTAGGGTGGAACACAATGTTAGTAAAAAAATATGGGAAACATTTAAATCTGAAGCAATTTTAAGGAGACTTCGCAAAGTTTATTTATTATTTATCGCTCGATATATATGTATTAGAAGTTTAGGAAAATTAGAGTCATTTTTACAACTTTTCGACTAAGCAGTGGCGATTTTAACAAGGAACATGTTGGTATTTTGACCATTTTTGTCGAAATCAGAAAAACATATATATGGGAGCTATATCTAAATCTGAACCGATTTCAATCAAATTTGCACGCATAGCTACAATGCTAATTCTACTCCCTGTACAAAATTTCAACTAAATCGGAGTAAAAAATTGGCCTCTGTGGTTATATGAGTGTAAATCGGGCGAAAGCTATATATGGGAGCTATATCTAAATCTGAACCGATTTCAATCAAATTTGGCACGCATAGCTACAATGCTACTTCTACTCCCTGTGCAGAATTTCAATTAAATCGGAGTAAAAGATTGGCCACTGTGGTCATATGAGTGTAAATCGGGCGAACGATATATATGGGAGCCAAGGCCGTATTCAGGGGGGGATGAGGGGGATCAAACCCCCCCCCCGAAATGAATGAATATTTATACCCTTCACCACTACTGTGGTACAGGGTATAATAAGTTTGTGCATTTGTATGTAACGCCAAGAAATAATTGTCATAGACCCATCTTTTAGTATACCGATCGGCTTGGAATTAAATTCTGAGTCGATTTAGCGATGCCCGTCTGTCTGTCTGTCTGTCTGTATATGTAATTTTGTGCACAAAGTACAGGTCGCAGTTTAAGTCCGATCGTCCACAAATTTGACATAACGTCTTTCTTCGGGTAGAAGACAATCGCTATTGATTTTGGAAAAAATCGGTTCAGATTTAGATATAGCTGCCATATATAGTTATCACCGATTTGATCATAATTCACGTATTTATGAACCGACGTTATTCAAATTTTGTACATTTGAATGTTTTGTCAGTCCCGTAAAAACTGCCAAATATCAACCAAATCGGATCAGATTTATATATAGCTCTCATATATATCTTTCGTCCGATTTGGACTTAAATGGCCCCAAAAGCGAGAGTTTTGCCCTGATTTGCTTCAAATTTTGCACAACGAGTACGTTTAATAGTATCGTTAATTGTGCCAAATTTAGTTGAAATCGGTTCAGATTTAGATATAGCTCCCCTATATATCTTTCGTCCGATTTTGACTTATATGGCTTTAAAAGCCAGAGTTTTGCCCTGATTTGATTAAAATTTTGTACAAGGAGTACGTTTAATAGTATCGTTAATTGTGCCAAATTTAGTTGAAATCGGTTCAGATTTAGATATAGCTCCCATATATATCTTTCCACCGATTTGGACTTATATGGCCCCAAAAGCCAGAGTTTTGCCCTGATTTGCTTCAAATTTTGCACAACAAGTACGTTTAATAGTATCGTTAAGTGTGCTTAATTTGGTTAAAATCGGTTCCGATTTAGATATAGCTCCCATATATATCTTTCGTCCGATTTGGATTTATATGGCCTCAAAAGCCAGAGTTTTGCCATGAGTTGCTTGAAATTTTGAACAATGAGTACGTTTTATAGTATCGTTAATTATGCAAAATTTAGTTGAATTCGGTTCAGATTTAGATATAGCTCCCATATATATCATTCGCCCGATTTGGACTAATATGCCCACGGAGGCAAAAGTGCTACTCTGATTTACGTGAAATTTTGCAGAGGGAGTAGAATTGAACTTGAAACTTTGCACAGGCAGTAGAATTAAGGTTCTGCATATGCGTGTTTATTTTCGTTGAAATCGGTTCAGATTTTGATATAGCTCCCATATATATCTTTCGCCCGATTTTCCGTCATATGTCCACAGAGGTCAAAGTTGTTATCCGATTTACGTGAAATTTTGCACAGGGAGTAGATTCAGCATAGTAACTATGCATGTGAAATTTGATTGCAATCGGTTCAGATTTCGATATAGATTCCATATATATGTTTTTCCTATTTAGGCAAAACTGGCCGAAATACCTACATTTTCCTTTATCAAATCGCCACTGCTAAGTCGAAAACTTATCAAAATGACTCAAATTGTCCTATTACTCTATTACACATATATCGACCGATAAATCATAAATACACTTTTGCGAAGTTGCTTCAAAATTGGTTCATATTTAAATGTTTCCTATATTTTTTTACTAACATTGTGTTCCACCTCAGCGCATTAGCCGACTTAAATGTAAAATCTATAAGTATTGTAGAATTCTGTACAGTTATATATGTGTATGGATTCATATAGCATCCAACACATTGGACGGATTTGATATGGTATCGAAAATGTGGACTTACAAAGTGGTGAAGGGTATAATATAGTCGGCCCCGACCGACTTTAAACTTTCCTTACTTGTTTTATATAAATAAATATATATTTTTAGCTGCATAGAAAAATCTTATCGAAGATGTTGAAGAAAAGCTGGAGGTTTTATTTTGAAAAACGCACAAATCATAGAATACTAGTTGAAAAGCCCGTCAAACGACGGTCGAAAAAAAATTGTTTTTGTTCTCGCACCACAAATTTCATTTTTGGAAAATGTATTTCTACTTTTTATGTGTGTTTGTTGTTCTTTTTGTGAACATGACTCGCTTTGTTTGGCCATAGCAACAACAACGAAACAGCCAAACACACATGTGTAAATGAAATGGCGCAAAACCTGCGAAAAAAACCCGCCTAATTCAGCGATGGAAGCAATAAAGAAATATTTCCAAACGTACATATTCTTTTAAAAATTTTGGTCACTTTGCTAGTTACTCAGGGATGGAAAATACAATTTTTAAGAAAGTACAAAAAAGGTATTTTTTGAGCGGAAAGGTACTTTTTACTAAATTTCAACAAAAATTTCACTGGAAGATTATTGTCAAGAGACTGAATTTTAAAGAAAATAAAATTTTGACAAAATTTTCTATAGAAATAAAATTTTGCAAAAATTTTCTATAGAAATAAAATTTTGCAAAAAAGTTCTATAGAAAAAAAAAATTTGCAAAATTTTTTCTATAGAAATAAAATTTTGCAAAAATTTCCTATAGAAATAAAATTTTTACAAAATTTTCAATTAAAATAAAATTTTGACAAAATTTTCTATAAAAATAAAATTTTGCAAAAATTCTATATAGAAATAAAATTTTGACAACATTTTCTACCGAAACAAAAAATCGATAATATAGAATTGCATTCTTTTTTCGACTAAAACATTCTTGAAGTTCAATAAAATCCTGTTTTTGACTATGTCTTTTACAAAATCGCGAATTTCTTCCCACATGAACATGTCTGTTTTGCCATATTTGTAAAAGACTATTAGCAAATAAGGTTGATAAAGACTTTCTCGAAATATTAAAATATTTTGTCAAAGCTATTGTGCCATAAATCTGATATCGACTCAAAAATGTCTACACAAAAGGTACTAAATCATTCGCGGTGTACTACGGTACTGACCACATTGCAGTGAAACCACTTAGAGAAGCTTTGAAATCGTCAGAAATGTCACAGCATTACTGAGGTGGGATAATCCACTGCTGAAAATACTTTGTGATGTTCGGTCGAAGCAGGAATCGAACCCACGACCTTGTGTATGCAAGGCGGGCATGCTAACCATTGTACCACGGTGGTTCCTAAACAAGCCCACGTTTAAATTCTGTGCCAATTTGGCACCATTTCCGGATCCAAAATTAATATTTTAACTACTTTTTGGCGACGCTTTTTTTTTGCTGTCAAAAATTCGACAAGTCAACTTTTCAAAATATTAAAAAAAAAACGAAAACTCGAAGAGTCGACATTTCCAAATTTCCAAAAAGTAGAAAACTGGAAGAGTTCACTTTTCCAAATTTTCAAAAGGTCTGAAAGTCTTTTTTCCTAATCCGATCTGCAGGTTTGCTGGACAATCGATTGACTATAGGTAGCCAATAAAACCATATATTTTGTAATTTTATTATTTATCCATCGAATTATATTTATTACAAATGTTCATTTACAAATAAAAGTCCATTGGGTCATATCTTTATTGTACTAAATTTGAGGGAACAATTGATATTGATTGCATTGGATATGATTATAAAAATATCGTTTGATGGGATCAAAGAAATCTATTACAAATACAATTATAGGACAAAATTCCAAGACCAAGACCAACCATATGCCTACCATCCAAATCGAGAGACTTTGATAGATGTTGTATTAATCAAAATTCCTTGTTCAACATATTTCATTTCTATTGACTTCCCTCCTCCCTCTCCCATAAATTAAATTCTTTCCACCCCACTAAAACCTCAACAATTCACACTTAATCTAGGGTCACATAATCATGTGATGTGATGATTGTCATCACGTCATTTTGTGGCATTCAAATCAAACCACTTTCATACAATAACGCTATTGTTGGCAAGGCAACAAAAAAAAAAAAAAAGGATAGATTTTCTTTGCTGCTGGACGGACTTTGTCTTGAATGAAATAAGAAAAATATCTATGAGAAATGCCTTTACTATGTAGAATAAAAGACTCTCACACAGCCTTACTCATTGAGTATATCAGATGGACAACTCTCACAAATAACCTCCATACCATAACTTGTTAACGCAAATTGAATTTCCTTTTGAAATTACATCCGTTTTAATAGAGATATACAGTTCAGAGAGCTACCATTATAATGTAATGGTAAATGTGACCACAAAGCAAAAAGACACACACACGCATACATACAAAACGTATCCACAGAGAAAATATTTTGTGAGAGTGTTTGTAAACCCTATAGAAATGTTTTTATTTAATCGTAGACATCTAAAGAAGACATTTGTGTGGGAGATGCCTTAACAATGTTACAAAGGAGGCTGAATATCTTTTCTTTTCGATGACCAATGCCAACATTGTTTGCTTGATAGACATTATGGTTGACCAGTCTATTTTTTCCCTCACAGATAAAACAAAAAAAAAAAAACAACTCTGATATTTTTCTTTCTTTTGGATGATAAACCACAAACCATGGCAACATAGACATACTGGAAAATAAGGATAATTGAATATTGAGAAAATTTTGTGAGAGCAAAAGCAAGACCTATAAGAATATGTCTTACTTTCAATTGTCAATTGAATAGATTCAATTGTGTAGAAAAAAGAAAAATTTGTTTGTGGTTTTCTGCAAGGACTGGCGTTAGGCTTAATTTTAGTTTTTTTTTTTGTGATGCTATACACATTCTGGATTAGCCATAAATAATACTGTTTCCTACACTGAACAAAAATCATGTCCGTTTCCAAAGATTTTGTCTTTAATTTAAAAATTTTGTTATTGATTCCGAGCGAAAGAAGCGGAGAATAAAAGTAAGGATACTTTTAAGACACAATTCTCTTTTAAATTTGGGCTTTGTGAACTTGCTTCTAGGAAGCAAATTTTAATTTTTCATTTTTCAGCTTTTTTCATTTTTTCAGCTTTTCAAATGAAGAAATGCTATCAAAGTCATTTAAAAACGAGTTAACGACAGCTTTATTTTCTAAATTAAGGCTCGACTTTCATTAGAAATTATGCTATGTTTCAAGTAAAAAACGTTTTTAAAATAAAGTATTGAAAAACATGTCCTATATTTGAACGATTTTTGCTTTGTAGTCAAGATGCAAAAAAACAATTTCACAAAATTTAAAGAATTTTTCTGAATTATTAAAGTCAAATTGACCTTAGTCCAAACATTTTTTTCTTTCATGTTATGATACCCATTTTTAAGTGAAATTAATTATAAGGACAATACGAATTCATTAAAAGGTTTATCGACTTTTGGACAAGGAAAACAAAACTTTATATTATAGAAATGCGTCTTCTATGCCAAGCAAAATTTGCATTCGTATTATAAAGACATGAAATCTTTGACCTCACGACAATATTTTTTTCAGTGTGGAGAACAAAAAATACAGTGGTTGATTAGTTTTTATTTTTGTTAGTTGGGAGGGGTAGGGGAAAAGTATAAACCTATAAAAAAGCATGGAAATATTGTCTTCTTCACTCAACAAAAAATTTACTTGGTTCCCTTAAGGCATTTGGTATTGATTCCGAGCCAAATATGTGGCTTCATTGAAATAAGGACATTTTAGGGAACCTAAAAAAGATACCTTTAGATACAAAATCTTGAAATTTTCGACAAAATTTTATTTTTATAGAAAATTCTGTCAAAAATTTAATCTATAGAAAATTTTGTCAAAATTTTATTTCTCTGGAAAATTTTGGCAACATTTCATTTCTATAGAAAATTTTGTCAAAATTTTATTTCTATAGAAAATTATGTCAAAATTTTATTTCTATAGAAAATTTTGTCTAAATTTTATTTCTATAGAAAATTATGTCAAAATTTTATTTCTATAGAAAAATTTGTCAAAATTTTATTTCTATAGAAAATTTTGTCAAGATTTTATTTCTATAGAAAATTTTGTCAAAATTTTATTTCTATAGAAATTTTTGTCAAAATTTTATTTCTATAGAAAATTTTGTCAAAATTTTATTTCTATAGACAATTTTGTAAAAATTATATTTCTATCGAAAATTTTGTCAAAATTTTATTTCTATAGAAAATTTTGTCAAAATTTTATTTCTATAGAAAATTTTGTCAAAATTTTAGTTCTATAGACAATTTTGTAAAAATTATATTTCTATCGAAAATTTTGTCAAAATTTCAATTCTATAGAAAATTTTGTCAAAATTTTGACACCTACAGAAAATTTTGTCCAAATTTCATTTCTATAGAACATTTTCTCAAAAATTTATTTTTGTAGAAAATTGTGTCAAAATTGTATTTCTATTGAAAATTTTGTCAACATTTTTACATCAATAGACAATTTTGTCAAAATTTTTACATCTATAGAAAATTTTGTCAAAATTTTATTTCTATAGAAAATTTTGTCAAATTTTTATTTCTATAGAAAATTTTGTCAATATTTTATTTCTATAGAAAATTTTGTCACAATTTTATTTATACAGAAAATTTTATCAAAATTTTATTTCTATAGAAAATTTTGTCAAAATTTTATTTCTATAGAAAATTTTGTCAAAATTTTATTTTTATAGAAAATTTTGTCAAAATTTTATTTCTATAGAAAATTTTGTCAAAATGTTATTTCCATAGAAAATTTTGTCAAAATTTCATTTCTATAGAAAATTTTGTCAAAATTTTATTTCTATAGAAAATTTTGTCAAAATTTCAATTCTATAGAAAATTTTGTCAAAATTCATTTAGGGTACTTAAAATGATACCTTTAGATACAAAATCCTCAAATTTTTGTCAAAACTTTATTTCTATAGAAAATTTTGGCAACATTTCATTTCTATAGAAAATTTTGTCAAAATTTTATTTCTATAGAAAATTTTATCAAAATTTTATTTCTATAAAAGAATTTTATCAAAAGTTTTTTTGTTTTTTAATTTTATTTCTATACAAAATTCTGTCACAATTTTGTCAAAACTGTATTTCTATAGAACATTTTGTCAAAATGTTATTTCCATAGAAAATTTTGTCAAAATTTAATTTCTATAGAAAATTTCGCAAAAATTTTATTTCTACAGAGAATTTTTTCAAGATTTTATTTCTAAAGAAAATTTTGTCAAAATTTCAATTCTATAGAAAATTTTATCAAAATTTTGACACCTACAGAAAATTTTGTCAAAAGTTTATTTCTATAGAACATTTTCTCAAAAATTTCATTTCTGTAGAAAATTTTATCAAAATATTATTTCAAAAGAAAATTTTGCAAAAATTCATTGAAAAGTTTATAGACTTTTGGACAAGGAAAACAAAACTTTATATTAGAGATATACGTCTTCTATGGCAAGCAAAATTTGCATTCGTATTTTACAGACATGAAATCTTTGATTTCACAACAATATTTTTTTCAGTGTAGAGAAAAAACAAAAATACAGTGGTTGATTAGTTTTTATCTTTGTTAGTTGGAAAGGGAGGGGGAAAAGTATAAACCTATGAAAAAGCATGGAAATATTGTCTTCTTCACTCAACAAAAAGTTTACTTGGTTCCCTTAAGGCATTTGGTATTGATTCCGAGCCAAATATGTGGCTTCATTGAAATAAGGACATTTTAAGTACATTTTAGGGAACATAAAAAGATACCTTTAGATACAAAATCCTCAAATTTTTATTTCTATAGAAAATTTTGTCAAAATTTTATTTCTATAGAAAATTTTGTCAAAATGTTATTTCCATAGAAAATTTTGTCAAAATTTCATTTCTATAGAAAATTTTGTCAAAATTTTATTTCTATAGAAAATTTTGTCAAAATTTCAATTCTATAGAAATTTATGTCAAAATTTTGACACCTACAGAAAGTTTTGTCAAAATTTTATTTCTATAGAACATTTTCTCAAAAATTTCATTTCTATACAAAATTTTCTCGAAAATTTTATTTCTATAGAAAATTTTCGCAAAAAATTTTTTCTATAGCAAATTCTCTCAACAATTGTATTTCTATAGAAAATTTTGTCAAACATTTTATTTCTATAGAAAATTTTGTCAAAATTTTATTGCTATAGAAAATTTTCTCAAAAATTTTATTTCTTTAGAAAATTTTCTCAAAAATTTTATTTCTATAGAAAATTTTGTCAAAATTTTATTGGTATAGAAAATTATGTCAAAAATTTTATTTCTATAGAAAATTTTCTCAAACATTTTATTTCTATAGAAAATTTTGTCAAAATTTTATTACTATAGAAAATTTTGTCTAAATTCTCATCGTATAGAAAATGTTGTCAAAATTCCAATCCTATAGAAAATTGTCAAAGGAAAAGGGAGATGTTTGTACAAAGATTTATTTAGGCAGATGCCAACTATCATCGAGTGTGGTCCACTTTGGGTTTAGTGAACTACCCGAATTTATTCTGATAATTGGTAGATAATTGGTGGTAAAGTAGAGGATGCTGATGAGGAATGTGGTAATTCCGAAACGTTCGTGCATCCAACCCTGCAATATGGTGGTCTATAGGGCTTTGCCCAAATAAATTTCACAAACATTCTTATCCTCTGTTGGTTAATCTACCCTTGTAGTTTAGTAAACACAATGGTTTTAAAGCTGAGATCAAAACAACAAATATGATTGAATTACAAACCAACAATAAAATTTAAAAACGAAAATTTTATTTCTTTAAAAAATTTTGCCAACATTTTACTTCTATAGAATTTCTATAGAAAATCTTTTCAAAATTTTTGCAAATGCCGCCTTAAGGGAACCAAGTAAACAAAATATTGTGTCTATAAAAAATCTTTTTAAAATTTTGTTTCTATAGAAAATTTTTGCAAGTTTTATTTCTATCGAAAATTTTATCAAAAATTGTATATCTATGGAAAATTTTCTCCAAAATTGTATTTCTATACAAAATTTTCTCAAAAATTTTATTTCTATGGAAAATTTTCTCACAAGTTTTATTTCTGTAGATTTATCAAAATTTTATTTATTTTATCAAAATTTTATTTCTATAGAAAATTTTGTGAACATTTTATTTCTATAGAAAATTTTGTCAAAATATTATTTCCTTAGAAAATTTTTTCAAAATTTTATTTCTATAGAAAATTTTGTCAAAATTTTATTTCTACAGAAAATTTTGTCAAAATTTTATTTCTAAAGAAAATTTTGTCAAATTTTATTTCTATAGAAAATTTTGTCAAATTTTATTTCTATAGAAAATTTTGTCAAATTTTATTTCTATAGAAAATTTTGTCAAAATTTTATTTCTAGAGAACATTTTCTCAAACATTTTATTTATATACAAAGTTTTCTCAAAAAATTATTTCTATAGAAAATTTTCGCAAAAATTTTATTTGTATAGGAAGAATTTTATCAAAAGTTTTTTTGTTTTTTAGTTTTATTTCTATACAAAATGTTTTCGCAATTTTGTCAAAATTGAATTTCTATAGAAATTCAATTTTGTCAAAATTGAATTTCTATAGAAATTTTTGTCAAAATTTTATTTCTATAGAAAATTTTGTCAACATTTTTTCTATAGAAAATGTAGTCAAAATTTTATTTTTATAGAAGATGTAGTCAAAATTTTATTTCTATAGAAAATTGTGTCAAAATTTTGATATCTATAGAAAATTTTGTCAACATTTTTACATCTATAGAAAATTTGGCAAAATTTTGATATCTACAGAAATTTTCTCAAAAATTTTATTTCTATAGAAAATTTTTTCAAAAATTCTATTTCTATAGAAAATTTTGTCCAAATTCTCATCCTATAGAAAATTTTGTGAAAATTCCAATCCTATAGAAATAAAATTTTGTCAACATTTTATTTCTATAGAATTTTTTTTTAAATTTAATTTCTATAGAAAATCTTTTCAAAATTTTATTTCTATAGAAAAGTTTTGCAAAATTTTATTTCTATCGAAAATTTTGTCAAAATAGTATTTCTGTAAAAATTTTCTCAAAAAAATTTGTCAAAATTTTAGTTTGCAAAAATTTATAAAAAATTTTGTCAAAATTTTACGTCTATAGAAAATTTTGTCAAATTTTATTTTCAGTAGAAAAAATTTTTCTATAGAAAATTTTTGCAAAATTTAATTTCTATAGAAAATTTTTGCAAAATTTTATTTGTATAGAAAATTTTTGCAACATTTTATGTCTATAGAAAAATTTGTGAAAATTTTATTTCTATAGAAAATTTTGTCAAAATTTTATTTCTATAGGCCATTTTGATTTTTAAATATAAATGACTTCATTATGAGATTACTCTCCGTAGATATACATTGCAAGCCATACAGATTGCCTCGAACGAAAACTACCTTTAAATCTACGAGAGACTGCTGTCTCATGATTTCTTGTATCTAAGTATTTAATAATTTTCAGTTTTAAGGCAAGTTTTGTATACGTCATAGTTTTTTTTTTTTTTTTTTTTTAAGACAAACGTAAATGTTTCATTTTGTTATTATTTTTTATATTTTAATATTAAATAAAAAAAGAATAACAAAAATAGTGTTTATATTCATTTTTATTCCATTTTCAGAATTTTTTCTTCTTCTCGAAAAATAATAATATTTTTGAATTTATATTGTAAAAATTAAAAAAACTTCCTAATACTTTCAAGAGATGCAAAACGAAAGGGAGAGAGTTTGAGAGAGAGGAAGGTCAAACTTAGAAACTCATGCAACATATGACACTTATTTGAATAATTAAATTACCTTGAAAGTCTATTTTCAATTTTAACTTTCGAAAATGCTTTCGAAGCAAACGAGGAAAGAACCAACCGCAAAACTTTGACCAAAACAAAAAAAAAAATCCATTTTTACACACAACCTTATAGACTCTGGTATTTTTTATCTATACTTGCACATATACAAAAGAAACTTGAGAGAAGCATAATATTGCAATGTAATTGAGGAGGAGAAAGTAGAAAAATCTCTGAGGTTTTTTTTGACAGAAAAATTTAATAGAAAGATTTTTATGGCAGAAGATTTCATAGATGTAACTTGAAATAATTTTTGCTTGGTCGTATGCCAAAATACTACTACAAAAACAAAAAAACAAACAACCGCACTTTGGAGTGGAAGAATCCAAGTTTTATGACCTTCCAAGTCGAATGGACCATGTATGCATGAATGATCATTAGATACGACAACATAAATTAAACTAAATTTGAAGTTGGTTTAGAATTAAATTTAAAACTGAAATAATAATCAAAATTACAATTAAAACAAGAATTATTATAAAAATTGGAAATAACATTGAAAATTACTAATAAAAAATAGTTAAAACATTATATGAATAATATAATAAATAAAAAAAAACATAAAAGACAAGTTTGAATGAAAATAATAATAAACAAGTAAGTGAAGTAGAAAGTCGGACGGTGCCGACTACATCATACCCTAAACCACCCCTACTGAATTAGTAAACATAAGCATTTTTGGGTTAACATTGGTATAGTTTTGAGACATAAACCGCATTTCCATATTTAAGATCATTATGACGTAAATTTTTGTAGGAGTTTTATCGCAATCTGAGCAGAAATGTCTGATATTATATATAGTTGTAGCTATAGTTAATTTTGCACCTACAGAGATAGTATACTACTAATGTTGAGTCCATTATTAAAAAAAGAAGAAATTGTTCAATTAATGTGGGTATTATATCCAAATCGGTCAATACTATTATATAAGAGTTACATTTAAGCCTAAATACGATCAAATAATACACAAAAATTTGAAACTGGAGTAATATTGGTTAATAAATAAGTGTATTATGGCAAAATTTGGGAAAATCGAGATATGCATATATATGGGAGCTATATCTAAATATGAACCGATTTGGATGATATTCTAAAGGTTTGGTTGATACCAGAAAAGGTTACTGTATGCTAAACTTGAGTAAGATCGGTTAATAAATAAGGGTTTATTAACCGATCGGTTAAAGGGTGATACGGTCAAAATTTGGTCAAGAGAAAACGCGTGTAAATCGGTGAAATCGTTTATTTAAAAAATCAAATTAAATTTCTTTTTCAAGTTCAATTAGTATAAAATTCAGGAAAATATTCAGTTAGGCTTTCGCTTTTCCAAATCCGAATTGCCGGGCCTCACGCTTGGCACCTGCCATCAGATTTTGTACAGCCACCTTGTCCACCTTCTTCGCCGCAGAAAGCCAGTTTGCCTTGAACTGCAGCTCGTCCTTAGCAGTTTTTTTGGTCTTCTTTAGGTTCCGCTTGACAATAGCCCAGTATTTCTCAATTGGGCGGAGCTCTGGCGTGTTGGGAGGGGTCTTGTCCTTGGGAACCACCTGCACGTTGTTGGCGGCGTACAACTCCATGGTCTTTTTACCGTAATGGCAAGATGCCAAATCCGGCCAAAACAGTACGGAACAACCGTGTTTCTTCAGGAAAGACAGCAGACGTTTATTCAAACACTCTTTCACGTAAATTTCTTGGTTGACAGTCTCGGAAGCTATGAAAATGCTGCTTTTCAAGCCACAGGTACAGATGGCTTGCCAAACCAGATATTTCTTTGCGAACTTTGACAGTTTTATGTGCTTGAAAATATCTGCTACCTTTCCCCTTCCTTTTGCCGTATAAAACTCCTGTCCCGGAAGCTGCTTGTAGTCGGCTTTACCGTCCATTACCATGCAGTCAAACTTCGTCAGCATCGTCGTCTACAGCCTCCGGGATCGCGCTTTGGCCGTCGTATTTTGTTTATCATCGCGATTTGGAGTCACTACCTTCTTGTAAGTCGATAGTCCGGCTCGTTTTTTGGCTCGATGCACGGTTGTAGACGATACACCCAGCTTATTTGCGGCATCTCGGAGAGAGAGGTTAGGGTTTCGCTTGAAACTACCGGCAACTCTCTTTGTCGTCTCAGCGGCTTCCGGTTTTCGATCTTCTTGGCTGTCGACAAACGTTCCCCAAACACTTTAATTACATTTGTAACGGTTGATTTGGCAACTTTTAGCGATTTTGCCAGCTTTGCGTGCGAGTAGCTCGGATTTTCGCGATGCGCGAGCAAAATTTTGATACGCTGCTCTTCTTGCTTGGACGGCATTTTGACAACTGAAGAGTTAATTCCAAAATCAAAATAGGAGCAACATTCTACACACACACACCTTCAAAATGAGGGGTGTTCAGGTTTTTTAAATGCAAAATTGAAAGAAATAGGTCAAGTTTATATTGACCAAATGTTGACCGTATCACCCTTTAAGGGTTTATTAACCGATCGGTTTATAAATAAGGGTCAAATTTGCGAAAATCGGGCGATACATATATATGGGAGCTATAGCTAAATCTGAACCGATTTCGATGAATTTGTGTATATACAGGAAATACCATAGAAAATTAGATTTGGCCAAATTCGAGTAAGAGCGGTTGATAAATAAGGGACTTATGGCCAAATTTGGGAAAATCGGGCGATACATATATATGGGAGCTATAGCTAAATCTGAACCGATTTCGATGAATTTGTGTATAAACAGTAAATACCATAGAAAATTAGATTTGGCCAAATTCCAGTAAGATCGGTTGATAAATAAGGGACCTATGGCCAAATTTGGCAAAATCGGGCGATACATATATATGGGAGCTATAGCTAAATCTGAACCGATTTCGATGAATTTGTGTATAAACAGTAAATACCATAGAAAATTAGATTTGGCCAAATTCCAGTAAGATCGGTTGATAAATAAGGGACCTATGGCCAAATTTGGGAAAATCGGGCGATACATATATATGGGAGCTATATCTAAATCTGAACCGATTTCGATGAATTTTTGTATATACAGTAAATACCAAAGAAAATTAGATTTGGCCAAATTCGAGTAAGATCGGTTGATAAATAAGGCACTTATGGCCAAATTTGGGAAAATCGGGCGATACATATTTATGGGAGCTATATCTAAATCTGAACCGATTACCATGGTTTTTCGCACATATAGTTAGAACTATAGAAGATAAGAGTGCAACCACTTTGAGTAATATCGGTTGATAAATAAGGGACCTATGGCCAAATTTGGGAAAATCGGGCGATACATATATATGGGAGCTATATCTAAATCTGAACCGATTTCGATAAAATTTTGCATATTTAAAGAGTGATGAATTAGATTACGTGCTGGCAAATTTAACGCTGATCGGTTAGTAAATGAGCGCAATCTGACCCCATTTATCGAATCGACCGAAATCCTGCGAACAACAAATACATGGACAGACGGACGGACGGACACCAAGGGCTAGATCGATACAGGAGGTCGACAAACTTAACAATAAGGATTCTGAGTCGATCGGTATATATTTTATGGGGTATAAAATCAATATTTCTGATAAGCACATTTTTTGGCAGATCGAAATTATTATACTTTGACCACTATGTGGTTTAGGATATAACAGGTTGGCTGATAAGTCCCCGGTCTAACAAAGAAAAACACATTTTTTTTGTCAAAATTCGTTTTTATTATTCAGCATAGTTCCCTTCAAGAGCGATACAACGATTATAACGACCTTCCAATTTTTATCCCTTCACCACTACTGTGGTACAGGGTATATATAATAAGTTTGTGCATTTGTATGTAACGCCAAGAAGGAAAAGTCTGAGACCCATCGTTTAGTATACCGATCGTCTTAGAATTAAATTCTGAGTCGATTTAGCGATGTCCGTCTGTCTGCCTGTCTGTCTGTCTGTCTGTCTGTCTGTATGTCTGTCTGTCTGTCTGTCTATCTGTCTGTCTGTCTGTCTGTCTGTCTGTCTGTATGTCTGTCTGTCTGTCTGTCTATCTGTCTGTCTGTCTGTCTGTCTGTCTGTCTGTCTATCTGTCTGTCTGTCTGTCTGTCTGTCTGTCTGTCTGTCTGTCTGTCTGTCTGTCCGTCTGTCTGTCTGTTGATGTATTTTTGTGTGCAAAGTACAGCTCGCAGTTTTAGTCCGATTGTCCTAAAATTTGGTATAGGGTTCTGTTTCCGCTCAAAGGCGAGCCCTATTGATTTTGGAAAAATCGGTTCAGATTTAGATGGAGCTGCCATATATATTTTTCACCGATCTGGTCATAATTGGCGTGTATATCAACCGATCTTCCTCAAATTCCGTACATCCGAATATTTTATGAGTCTCGAAAAACTTGCAAAATATCAGCCAAATCGGTTCAGATTTAGATATAGCTCCCATATATAGCTTTCGCCCGATTTACACTCATTTGCCCACAGAGGCCAATTTTTTGCTCCGATTTAGTTGAAATTTTGCACAGGGAGTAGAATTAGCATTGTAGCTATGCGTGTCAAATTTGGTTGAAATCGGTTCAGATTTAGATATAGCTCCCATATATAGCTTTCGCCCGATTTACACTCAAATGACCACAGAGATCAATTTTTTGCTCCGATTTAGTTGAAATTTTGCACAGGGAGTATAATTAGCATTGTAGCTATGCGTGTCAAATTTGGTTGAAATCGGTTCAGATTTAGATATAGCTCCCATATATAGCTTTCGCCCGATTTACACTCATATGACCACAGAGGCCAATTTTTTGCTCCGATTTAGTTGAAATTTTGCACAGGGAGTAGAATTAGCATTGTAGCTATGCGTGCCAAATTTGGTTGAAATCGGTTCAGATTTAGATATAGCTCCCATATATATGTTTTTCTGATTTCGACAAAAATGGTCAAAATACCAATATTTTCCTTGTAAAATCGCCACTGCTTAGTCGAAAAGTTGTAAAAATGACTCTAATTTTCCTAAACTTCTAATGCATATATATCGAGCGATAAGTCATAAATAAACTTTTGCGAAGTTTTCTTAAAATTGCTCCACATTTAAATGTTTCCCATATTTTTTTACTAACATTGTGTTCCACCCTAGTGCATTAGCCGACTTAAATTTTGAGTCTATAGATTTTGTAGAAGTCTATCAAATTCTGTCCAGATCGAGTGATATTTAAATGTATGTATTTGGGACAAACCTTTATATATAGCCCCAACACATTTGACGGATGTGATATGGTATCGAAAATTTAGATCTACAAAGTGGTGCAGGGTACAATATAGTCGGCCCCGCCCGACTTTAGACTTTCCTTACTTGTTTGATACCATTTTGGTAGTACTCCTTCGGTTTTGCCTCAAAATAGGCCTCAGTTTCGGCGATCACCTCTTCATTGCAGCCGACTGTCGATTAGACTCAGGAGTGTAGTGATGGAGACATGTTTCATCCATTGTCACATATCGACGGAAAAACTCGGGTGTATTACGAGTTAACAGCTGCAAACACCGTCAGCTCGCACGGCACCCATTTTGCACAGAGCTTCCGCATATCCAAATATTGATGAATGATATGACCAACACGTTCCTTTGATATCTTTAAAGCCTCTGCTATCTCGATCAACTTCATTTTACGGTCATTCAAAATCATTTTGTGGATTTTTTTGATGTTTTCGTCGGTAACCACCTCTTTTGGGCGTCCACTACGTTCACCGTCCTCCATGCTCATTTCACCACGCTTGAATTTTGCATACCAATCAATTGTTGCTGGGGCAGAGTCCGGAAACTCATTATCAAGCCAAGTTTTTGCTTCCACCGTATTTTTTCCCTTCAGAAAACAGTATTTTATCAAAACGCGAAATTTCTTTTTTTTTCCATTTGTTTCACAATAACAAAAGTTGCTTCACAAAAGATGCTCTATCTCACAAACTAATTGACTTACTGACGTCAAATTGACACGAATCATTTGAAGGTTGGTACTATATAAAAATAATATGCATTTAATACTAGCGACGCCATCTATGTGTCAGACCGGGGACTTATCTGCCAACCTGTTAGTTCAAATTATTTCAGTTTTGCCGAAAAAAAAGCTAAATCCTTTCTAGAAAAATTGCGAATTTTTTAAAATATTTAATGTTAAACGTTCCAGACAAGCATTATAGTGCATTAAAAATCATAAAAAATTTTAAAAATTATTTATTCGTCAAAATATCACAAAATTTCTTTATTCACATCCAAAGCACTGGATTCCCATGACATCTTAAGAAGTGATGCAAATTCAGTGCAACGTCTGTTGAAATGGTGGACATCCGTCCTAGGACAATCCCATGTTAAAATCATCGCTTCTGCGCTAATTTTGAACCACTTCCGGATCCAAAAAGAACATGTTCACTACTTTTTTGGCGACGCTTTCTTTTGGATAGTATGTTTATTTTAATTTTAATAAATTTTAATTTCAATTTTAATTTTAACTTATACATAATATATATAACATTAAAATACGGAAACAAAAATACATTGTTACGATTTTATGATTGGTAAATTAAAATTTAATTAAATTTCATTAGAGGCCTGCAAAACTAAGCACCCTCTATATCTAACATAACCATCATCTTCATCTTGCCATAAAACTACACACACACAATATCTTTCTCGTCAACAAGGTCTTCCATTGAACTTTGGGATGACCTTAACAAAACTAATGAATATTCTGATGAAATGTTGCTTAAGCACAAAAACAAGAGATAATAGATATATTTTTTTGTCTGTGATAAAACAAAGGATAAACAAAGCAAATTTATGAGCAAGATTTTATACTGGCATAGTCTTATGCTTGTCCCTCAGTTTTTGGTTTGAAAAGGAATCATGGACTTTGCAGTGATGGCCACAAAAAAAAAAAGAAGAAAATTGTACAAGCAAACCCATTACATTAACCTCTCTTAAA
The DNA here is from genome assembly GCF_050003625.1 of Haematobia irritans. Classification (NCBI taxonomy): domain Eukaryota; kingdom Metazoa; phylum Arthropoda; class Insecta; order Diptera; family Muscidae; genus Haematobia; species Haematobia irritans. The sequence continues at coordinate 36,978,336 of NC_134398.1, forward strand.
CATTAAAGTTGCTTTGTTGATTCACTATGGTTACGTCGAGTCCTGACTGAGTCCTGGGTTAAACCATAGAGTTTTGAATTCTTTTTCGTATTTTTTTTGCACAGTCAACAACAGCGGTGACAGAAAACCAACAAGCTAAAATAAAATAAACATAGTACTCCCATACACAAACACACACACACTAACAAACAAAATGGAAACGCTTATTTACACAATAATAGTAGTAAGCGATTGTGTAGTAGCAGTAGGAGTACAAGTCAAACTTAACAAGAAGATACAAAACTAAAAATAAAACATTGTACCATGTACGAGTACCAGAACTTCCGGTCTTCCTATAGTTTCCGCTAAACAGTGCATAATGGCTGATGGTGTAGTTGTTGTACGTTAAACGAGCGCGTTGCTAGCAAAGCAAAATAAAAGAAAAAAACCTCCCGATGAGAGAGTGGCAAACTCATGTAGCTAGTTGGCTAATCCTTTTAACTATGTTGACTTTTCATAATGAAAAAGCTATGTACAATAACACACACAGACACACATACATACATACATATTTATCCACAGCGAAATAGGGACAATGGGACCCAAAAAAAAAAAAAAAATACCACTACACAAACATCTTCTCCTTCATTCCAATTCCCATTCCCAATACCATACAAACACATACACTTCAAGGGATATCCTTTTTAATGGCAATGATACATGCCATGAGTTACATTTTACGTTTTTCCCGGTTTAAAGGAGTCACAAGGAAACTCCATCGTTTTTCTCCCCCATTTCAAAATAAAAGGGAGAAAACCCAAATGGACTTTTTTTAAATGATACCAAATCCTTGACTACAGAAAACTCAAAAAATTCCCTTGTTTGGCAATGATAACCCACAGACAAAACAAACTTAATTTAAAATTCCTTAGAATAATGTTTAGCTTTTCCAAGTGGCTCAAAACCAAAAGTATACTTCAGCAAATAGGATTGAGGAGACAGAACAAATGAAAGCAAACAAACAAAAAACTGGTCCAACACACAAATTCAATATTTGTACATATGGGGCATTGTAAATGCAAAGGTTTAAGTGATACAAAATGATATATGATCAAGGAGTCCCTAGCATTTTTTTATAATCCTTACCGGCTCTTACTATGATGAAATTTTTTTTTGTTTTGCTTTGAAGTACTTTTAACGTTCCTTCGTATATTTTTTTTAATTTTAAGTTTCTTTTATTTTTTGATTTATATAAATTTTATTATTATTTTATTATTAATTTCAATTTTATTTTTAATTTTAATTGTAACTTTAATTTTAATTCTTATTCTAATTTTAATTTGAATTTTAAATTTAATTTTAATTTAACTCTTAATTTTATTTTTATTTTTGATTTTATTTTTATTTTTATTTTTATTTTTGATTTTAATTTCTATTTTTATTTTTGATTTTAATTTCAATTTTTAATTTTTATTTTTTATTTTATTTTTAATTTTAATTTCAATTTTAATTTTTTTGTTAGTATTCCTTTTTATTGAATGAATATTTCTTCGATTATTACATAATTATATTCAGTAAGTGTACATAAATTTCAATACAAGACGATAAAGTTAATAACGACAATGTAAAAAAGTACGTTTGTCGTAAAGCTGATCAAAATTAATTTATGTGGTTATATATTCATATATATTATTTATTACTTAATTATATTCATTTATTATTTTCATTTATTTTGATTTTTATTTTTGATTTTAATTTTAATTTTAGTTTTAATTTGAATTTGAATTTTAAATTTAAATTTAATTTCAATTTCAATGTAAATTTTAATTTAAATTTTATTATTATTTTTGATTTTAATTTTAATTTCAATTTTAATTTATTCAGTAAATTTATTCAGTAAATGTACATAAATTTCAATACAAGACGATGAAGTTAATAACGACAATGTAAGAAAGTACGTTTGTCGTAAAGTTGATCAAAATTAATTTATGTGGTTATATATTCATATCTTTTATTTTTTAGTTAATTATATTCATTTATTATGAACTGCCGATATTTAATACTGCCTTCTATATAAAGGGTGATTTGTTAAGAGCTTGATAACTTTTTTGTTAAAAAAAACGCATAAAATTTGCAAAATCTCATCGGTTCTTTATTTGAAACGTTAGATTGGTCCATGACATTTACTTTTTGAAGATAATTTCATTTAAATGTTGACCGCGGCTGCGTCTTAGGTGGTCCATTCGGAAAGTCCAATTTTGGGCAACTTTTTCGAGCATTTCGGCCGGAATAGCCCGAATTTCTTCGGAAATGTTGTCTTCCAAAGCTGGAATAGTTGCTGGCTTATTTCTGTAGACTTTAGACTTGACGTAGCCCTACAAAAAATAGTCTAAAGGCGTCAAATCGCATGATCTTGGTGGCCAACTTACCGGTCCATTTCTTGAGATGAATTGTTCTCCGAAGTTTTCCCTCAAAATGGCCATAGAATCGCGAGCTGTGTGGCATGTAGCGCCATCTTGTTGAAACCACATGTCAACCAAGTTCAGTTCTTCCATTTTTGGCAACAAAAAGTTTGTTAGCATCGAACGATAGCGATCGCCATTCACCGTAACGTTGCGTCCAACAGCATCTTTGAAAAAATACGGTCCAATGATTCCACCAGCGTACAAACCACACCAAACAGTGCATTTTTCGGGATGCATGGGCAGTTCTTGAACGGCTTCTGGTTGCTCTTCACTCCAAATGCGGCAATTTTGCTTATTTACGTAGCCATTCAACCAGAAATGAGCCTCATCGCTGAACAAAATTTGTCGATAAAAAAGCGGATTTTCTGCCAACTTTTCTAGGGCCCATTCACTGAAAATTCGACGTTGTGGCAGATCGTTCGGCTATTCATGATGAAATGTCAAAGCATACTGAGCATCTTTCTCTTTGACACCATGTCTGAAATCCCACGTGATCTGTCAAATACTAATGCATGAAAATCCTAACCTCAAAAGAATCACCCTTTAGGTTACTAGCTTATCCCAATCTCCGTCTTCCATTCCATCTAGTATCGTAATTACTTCCTCATCAGAAAGTATTGGCTTCCTAAATGCCGAGATTCGAAATTCCCTGAGTATAGGGCATATTCCTAAGAAGTGTTAATTTTAATTTGAATTTTAAATTTAATTTTAATTCAAATTCAAATTCCAATTTAAATTTTATTTTTATTTTTGATTTTAATAGCAATTTTTATTTTTTATTTTATTTTTATTTTTGATTTTGCTTATGATTTTAATTTCAATTTTTATTTTTTATTTTATTTTTAATTTTATTTTTAATTTTAATTTTATTTTTAATTTTAATTTTAATTTTAATTTTAATTTTAATTTTAATTTTAATTTGATTTTTAATTTTAATTTTAATATTAATATTAATTTTGATTTTACTTTTAATTTTACTTTTAATTTTACTTTTAATTTTACTTTTAATTTTAATTTTACTTTTAATTTTACTTTTAATTTTACTTTTAATTATAATTTTAATTTTAATTTTAATTTTAATTTTAATTTTAATTTTAATTTTAATTTTAATTTTAATTTTAATTTTAATTTTAATTTTAATTTTAATTTTAATTTTAATTTTAATTTTAATTTTAATTTTAATTTTAATTTTAATTTTAATTTTAATTTTAATTTTAATTTTAATTTTAATTTTAATTTTAATTTTAATTTTAATTTTAATTTTAATTTTAATTTTAATTTTAATTTTAATTTTAATTTTAATTTTAATTTAAATTTAAATTTTAATTTTGATTTTAATTATAATTTTAATTTTAATTTTAGTTTAAATTTTAATTTTAAATTTTAAATTTAATTTTAATTTTAATTTTAATTTTAATTTTAATTTTAATTTTAATTTTAATTTTAATTTTAATTTTAATTTTAATTTTAATTTTAATTTTAATTTTAATTTTAATTTTAATTTTAATTTTAATTTTAATTTTAATTTTAATTTTAATTTTAATTTTAATTTTAATTTTATTTGTATTTGTATTTGTATTTTTGATTTTAATTTTAATTTCAATTTTTATTTTTTATTTTTTATTTTATTTTTAATTTTAATTTAAATTTTATTATACCCTCCACCATAGGATGGGGGGTATATTAACTTTGTCATTCCGTTTGTAACACATCGAAATATTGCTCTAAGACCCCATAAAGTATATATATTCTGAGTCGTGGTGAAATTCTGAGTCGATCTAAGCTTGTCCGTCCGTCCGTCTGTTGAAATCACGCTAACTTCCGAACGAAACAATCTATAGACTTCAAACTTGGCACAAGTAACATAGTTGTTATTGATGTAGGTCGGATGGTATTGCAAATGGGCCATATCGGTCCACTTTTACGTATAGGCCCCATATAAACGGACCCCCAGATTTGGCTTGCGAAGCCTATAAGAGTAGCATATTTCATCCGATCTGGCAGAAATTTGGTACATGGTGTAAGTGTATAGCCTCTAACAACCATGCAAAATATGGTCCATAATTATATATAGCCCCCATATAAACCGATCCCCAGATTTGACCTCCGGAACCTCTTAGAGGAGCAAAATTCATCCGATCCGGTTGAAATTTGGTACGTGTTGTTAGTATACGGTCTCTAACAACCATGCAAAACTTGGTCCATATCGGTCCATAATTATATATAGCCCCAATAAACCGACCCCAGATTTGATCCGGTTGAAATTTGGTACGTGTTGTTAGTATACGGTCTATAACAACCATGCAAAAATTGGTCCATATCGGTCCATAATTATATATAGCCCCCATATAAACCGATCCCCAGATTTGTCCTCCGGAGCCTCTTGGAGGAGCACAATACATCCGATCCGGTTGAAATTTGGAATGTGGTGTTAGGTTAGGTTAGGTTATGTGGCAGCCCGATGTATCAGGCTCACTTAGACTATTCAGTCCATTGTGATACCACAGTGGTGAACTTCTCTCTTATCACTGAGTGCTGCCCGATTCCATGTTAAGCTCAATGACAAGGGACCTCCTTTTTATAGCCGAGTCCGAACGGCGTTCCACATTCCAGTGAAACCACTTAGAGAAGCTTTGAAACCCTCAGAAATGTCACCTGCATTACTGAGGTGGGATAATCCACCGCTGAAAAACTTTTTGGTGTTCGGTCGTAGCAGGAATCGAACCCACGACCTTGTGTATGCAAGGCGGGCATGCTAACCATTGCGCCACGGTGTGGTGTTAGTATGTGGTCTCTAACAAACATGCAAAAATTGGTCCATATCGGTCCATAATTATATATAGCCCCCATATAAACCGATCCCCAGATTTGACCTCCCGAGCCTCTTGCAAGAGCAAAATTTATCCGATCCGGTTGAAATTTGGTACGTGGTGTAAGTATATGGTCTCTAGCAACCATATTTCTATAGAAAATTTTTTCAAAATTTTATTTCTATAGAAATTTTTTTCACAATATTATTCCTATAGAAAATTTTGTCAAACTTTATTTCTATAGAAAATTTTGGCAAAATTTTATTTCTGAAGAAAATGTTGTCAAAATTTTAATTGTCTAGTGAATGTTGTCAACATTTTAATTCTATTGAAAATTTTGTCAAAATTTTATTTCTATAGAAAATTTTGTCAAAATTTTACTTCTATACAAAATGTTGTCAAAATTTTATTTCTATAGAACCTTTTATCAAAATTTTATTTCTATACAAAATTTTGTCAAACTTAATTATATACGTATATAATCGGCCTTTTTAGTTTAGTATATACTACGTATGGACTACCTTGCAATTTAGAAGACGGTGTTAGGAAGTTTTAAGATACCTTGCCATCGGCAAGTGTTGCCGCAACCCAAGTAATTCGATTGTGGATGACAGTCTTCAGTAGAAGTTTCTACGCAATCCATGGTGGAGGGTACATAAGACGAACTTACGGCCGTATATACTTGTTTTAATTTTAATTTAGTTTAGTTTTAGTTTCAATTTTCATTTTTATTTTTATTTCACATTTAATTTTTATTTTTATTTCAAATTTAATTTTTATTTTTACTTCAATTTTAATTTTAAGTTTATTTTAATTTAAATTTTGAATTGTATATTTAAAATTTTAGTTTTAATTTAAATTTAAATTTATTTTAACGAATTAATTTAAATTTAATTTGACAGTGAATGCAATTTTCGTTGAATATCCCATATACCTATGAAACTGAGCGATATATTAAGGATATCAAAACAACAACCAAATCCAATTAATTTCATATGGGCGTTTGAGCCATTATGAGAAAGTATACATGTGTGTGTCGGTTACTACCCTCTGCAGCAATCTTTGACCATAGCAATTTTTCAATATGCCAGAAAACAAATTTGCCTGGGCTTCTAAGACCCATCTTAAGGATATTCGTTTGTCTTCTTGATAATGTAAAGAAATTATCATTAAATTATATTGTTTACGTTAACTGGTGTGTGGTATGCACTAATACAAAAATCATTCTATATTCCTTGTTTATTATACAGTGTAATCCTTGTTGAGCCAATCTAAGCTTGTGACAGGAACATGAACGGCAAAGCTTTATGGTGCAAATCTATAGAAACATGTTACTGGTGTTGTTATAGTTAGGTTTTTGTCAACTCTTCTAATAAATAGGATATTTGTAATTATAGCAATCTTCTTATATTATTGGATGTGTTGGCCTTTCTTTAATAGATAATAGATATTGTCAAATTAATTGGAAGATTAGAATAGGAACTAATTTTAGAATTGGAATTGCTGATAAAATCGTTATTATGAAAAAAAAAAGAAAACAACATATGTATTACCAGCAAAATTTCTCGAAACGTTCGAAGATTAATATAAAACAAAATTCATAGAGATATTTGCATACTTTCAGGCGTTTACTAAAACCACTACAGATGCTGCTAATGCTATATTCCATATATTTTCAAACAAATGAATTTGTTGTTTGTATTCAGTAGATAAGTGTATGGTGTAAATTTGGAATTTTAATAAATTTAGAAAAAATTGTAATTTTGGACAGTTATTGTTGAAAAACGAATAGAAAATCATTAAACATGTAATGACAAAAATATAAAATTTCACCTCCATGGTAATTTGATCTTGTCCCAGTTGATAATCTCATTTCCATGGAATTTATTTTTAAAAGGGTTTGGAAATTACGAGAATTTTAGATTTTTTGTTGAGTGTAAATGGACAAATATATTTATACAAAAATAACAAAATACAAAAAATTTCTAATGTGATGCAAAATTGGCCCAGAAGCGATGAATTTAACATGGGCTTGTCATAGGAAAGATGTCCACAATTTCAACAGCCGTTGCACTGAATTTGTATCACTTCTTAAGTTGTGATTCGAATTCAGTGTTTTGAATGTGAATTAAAAATTTTTGAAATATTTTATCAAATAAATAATTTTTATACTTGCTTTTTAACGATTGTTATAAGACTGGATATTTTAGGAAGAATTTTTTAAGAATGGATTTAGAATTTTTTTTTCGACAGAATTTAAAAAAAAAAATTGTATCATTTAATTCTTACTCTGTTTTTAATTTATTTGAAACAAAACTTATTTGAAACAAAAAACCACTTATAAAAAATTTGGTAAAACAATTACAATTAATTTTATGTTAGTTAGCTGATGGCCTCTGTAGCCAATGCTACTATTGTAATATTATTCTTATATTATACTATAAGTCTAATTTTGTAAATAAATAAATAAATAAAAAATTTGATTAAAAGAACTTCGCGTGTATGTAAAATAAAGAACATTTTTGGAAAAAGGTTTGCCATTAGAACAAATACCAATTTTTTTCCGCTGGGTAATACTAAAGAATATAACGACAAATAGTTGGAATATTACGCCATGGTGTCATCACAAATATTTCGATAATATCAAAAATATTTCAATTGACGTTTAGATGCTTCGTTCTCAATTGCGTATGGGGCTGCGAACTCTAGAGGGAAAAAGGAGTTTAATTCGTCATGAAACAAACCAAAATTTTCTATACAAATAAAATTTCGACAAAACTTTCCATAGAAATAAACATGAAAAAATTTTCTATAGAAATAGAATTTTCACATTTTCTATAGAAACAAAATTTTCGAGAGAATCAAAATGTTGACAACATTTTCTACAGAAATAAAATTTTAATAAAATTTTCTATAGAAATTAAATTTTGACAAAATTTTCTATAGAAATAAAATGTTGACAAAATTTTTTATAGAAATAAACTTTTGATTAAATTTTTATAGAAATAAAATTTTGACAAAATTTTCTATAGAAATAAAATTTTGACAAAATTTTTTATATTTATAAAAATTTGACAAAATTTTCTATAGATATAAAATTTTGACAAAATTTTCTATAGATATAAAATTTTGACAAAATTTTCTATAGAAATAAAATTTTGACAAAATTTTCTATAGATACAAAATTTTGACAAAATTTTCTATAGATATAAAATTTTGACACAATTTTCTATAGAAATAAAATTTTGACGCAATTTTTCTATAGAAATAAAATGTTGACAAAATTTTCAATAGAAATAAAATTTTGACAAAATTTTCTATAGAAAAAAATTCTGACAAAATTTTCTATAGAAATAAAATTTTTACAAAAAAAAAAATGTTGACAAAATCTTCTATAGATATAACATTTTGACAAAATTTTCTATAGAAATAAAATTTTAAACTAGAAGTTATTACAATATTTATTCGAAATAAAATTTTGCAAAATTTTCTATAGATATAAAATGTTGACAAAGTTTTCTATAGAAATAAAATTTGGACAACATTTTCTATAGAAATAAAATGTTGACAAAATTTTCAATAGAAATAAAATGTTTACAAAATTTTCTATAGAAATAAAATTCTGACAAAATTTTCTATAGAAATAAAATTTTTATAAAAAATAAAATGTTGACAAAATCTTCTATAGATATAACATTTTGACAAAATTTTCTATAGATATAACATGTTGACAAAATTTACTATAGAAATAAAATTTCGACAATATTTTCCATAGAAATAAAATTTCGACAAAATTTTCAATAGAAATAAAATTTGGACAAAATTTTTTATAGATATAAAAATTTTACAAAATTCTCTATAGATATAAAATTATGACAAAATTTTCTATGTATATAAAATTTTGACAAAATTTTCTATAGAAATAAAATGTTGACAAAATTTTCTATAGAAATAAAATTTCGACAAAATTTTCTATAGAAATAAAATTTTGATAAAATTATCTATATAAATAAAATTTTGACTAAATTTTCTATAGAAATACAATTTTGACAAATTTTTCTATAGAAATAAAATTTTGACAAAATTTTCTATAGAAATAAAATTTTGACAAAATTTTCAATAGAAATAAAATGTTGACAAAATTTTCTATAGAAATAAAATTTTGACAAAATTTTCAATAGAAATAAAATGTTGACAAAATTTTCTATAGAAATAAAATTTTGACAAAATTTTCTATAGAAATAAAATTCTGACACAATTTTCTATAGAAATTAAATTTTCATACAATTTTTTATAGAAATAAAATTTTGATAAAATTTTCTATAGAAATAAAATTCTGACAAACTTTATTATAAAATTTTGGAAACATTTTCTATAGAAATAAAATTTTGATAAAACTTTCTATGGAAATAAAATTTTGATAAAATTTTCTATAGAAATAAAATTTTGAAATTTTTTGTTTGGAGTCAAAAAGTTGAATATTGCGTCACAGTGTAATTTTTTATATTATATCAATATTATTTTCCGTGTACAATGACTATGGCTGCGCTATTGCCTTTGGTGTTGATGTAAATGCAGCATTTGTTCTCGTTACTTGTGGAACATTTTGAGCACGTTATGTTTAAAATGTTACCATTATTCTGATGCAGTTACAAACGAGCAAAAAAAAAAACATCGAGAACGATTTGGTGCTGCCACAACCATTGCTTTAGAGTGTTATTGTCATCATTTTGTGTAACAACCACTGGCACTTATACAACAATACTCAAGTACACAGGACACAAAGCGAACGCAATGGTGCAAAAAAAAAAACTACTACTCTGGCTCGCTCTTCATTCCATCACTCTACATAGCATACTACTTTGGTTTTTGTGCCCTTTGGTGGTCGGGACTTTCTCTACCCCTCCTCAAAAAGAGATCCTCAAACTCTTTTTCATTTTGTTGTTTGTCATTTCTTGGCACTGCAGTCGTTGTAAATATTATTAAACAACAACAACTACACTAAACATATACATTATTCTGGTAGCTGGTAGTTGGAAGAGTAAAAGTCCATACTAGGATAACGACCCGACCCAACTCCACCTATAGGTTTGGTTTTTTCACTTCAGAACTTTCAACTCGATAATACATTACAACTACAAACACAGCATTGTCCCATACAAAGCAACAACACAAAAACAAACGGAAAATGAACATAACATAAAAATGCCAACCACATTGAATACCAAGAGGCCCTTTACGAAGAAGTGCTGTCTCTCACTCTGGCTCTCTCCCACTCCCACTCCAACTCCAACTCTCACACACACTATCTCTCTTCGTATATCTATACTATATATTTTTGGTTAGCACTTTTTCCGGGATCATCATTTCTGTTGTTTTCATTTTATATGGAATGGGTTGATGTGCTTTTTGGGGGTTTTCATAAAGAAGAACTGGCGATTATTATTACATTGGTGATACTTAGTTTTGGTGCAAAAGAGCGGATGTTGTTGATTCGCTTAAGTGTTGGTTGTGGTGTTATACACAGTTCCGGTATTTTTGAAAATGTTTGACATTGGTTTTGTGTTTTAACCGTGTCTTCTATACATAAAAATTGTCAAAGTTAAATATTTTTACAAACCTTTGGAAAATAAAATGTTTCAAAATTTCATTCCAAAAGAAATTGTTGTCAAAATTTTATTCCTAGAAAAAATGTTGTGAAAATTTTATCCTATAAAAAATGCTGTCAGTCCATTGTGATACCACATTTAACTAAAAGTACATATTACATATGGACACTTCTAGTTTTAACCACTGAAACATCTCTATTATTTTATTTTGTTGAACCAACCAGATTGTTCCAAAAACATTAACAGACTGCTTAAGTTAACGTTTTCCAGGTCCGCCAGTAATCTAAAGCTATATGCCCCTAAAATTACTTACACAAAATGCAGGACACTCACACAAGAGGTGTTTAATTGATTCCTTTTCCTCCGCATCATGACAGCTCAAACAGTAGTCATTATTCTTCGCACCAATAGTTTTTCACTCAAAATTTTATTTCTAGGGAAAATTGGTTAACATCTCATTCATACAGAAAACTTTGTCAAAATTTTATTCCTAGAGAAAATGTTATTCCTAGAAAAAATGTTGTCAAAATTTTATTTCTAGAGAAAATTGATCAACATTTTATTCCTAGAGAAATTTTTGTCAAAATTTTATTCCTATAAAACATTTTGTCAACTTTTTATTCCTAGAGAAATTGTTGTCAAAATTTTATTCCTAGAGAAAATATTGTGAAAATTTTATCCTATAAAAAATTTTGTCAAAATTTTATTCCTAGAGAAAATTTTGTCACAATTTTATGTCTATAGAAAATTTTGTCAAAATTTTATTTCTATAGAAAATTTTGCCAAAATTTTATTTCTTTAGAAAATTTTGCCAAAATTTTATTTCTATAGAAAATTTTGTCAAAATTTTATTACTAGAGAAAATATTGTCAATATTTTATTTCTATAGAAAATTTTATTTCAATAGAAAATTTTGCCAAAATTTTATTTCTATAGAAAATTTTGTCAAAATTTTATTTTTATAGAAATTGTTATTCCTAGAAAAAAATGTTGTCAAAATTTTATTCCTAGTGAAAATGTTGTCAAAATGTTATTTCTAGAGAAAATTTGTCAACATTTCTTTCCTAGAGAAAATTTTGTCAACATTTTATTCCAAAAAAAAATGTTGTCAAAATGTTATTTCTAGGGAAAGTATTATCAGCATTTCATTCCTAGAAAAAAATGTTGTCAAAATGTTATTTCTAGGGAAAATTTTGTCAAAATTTTATTTCTAGAGAAAATTGGTTAACATTTCATTCCTAGTGAAAATTTTATTCCTAGAGACAATTTTGTCAAAATTTTATTCCTATAAAACATTTGATCAACATTTTATTCCTATAGAAATTGTTGTCAAAATGTTATTCCTAGAGAAAATGCTGTGAAAATTTTATCCTATAAAAAATTTTGTCAAAATTTTATTCCTAGTCAAAATTTTGTCACAATTTTATTTCTATAATATATTAATTTTTTTTTCAAGATTTTATTCCTGTAGAACATTTTGTCAAAATTTTATTCCTAGAGAAAATTTTGTCACAATTTTATTTCTACATAAAATTTTGTCAAGATTTTATCCCATTTTGTCAAAATTTTATTTCTATAGAAAATGTTGTCATAATTTTATATCTATAGAGAATTTTGTCCAAATTTTATTTCTATATAAAATTTTATTAAAATTTTATTTCTGTATAAATTTTTAATAAAATTTGCCAAAATTTTATTTCTATAGAAAATTGTGTCAAAATTTTATTTCTATAGAAAATTTTGTCAAAATTTTATTTATGTAGAAAAATTTTGTCAAAATTTTATCTCTATAGAAAATTTTTTCAAAATTTTGTTTCTATAGAAATTTCTATCAAAACTTTATTTCCATAGAAAATTTTGTCAAAATGTTTATTTCTATAGAAAGTTTTGTCAAATTTTATTCCTTGAGAAAAATTTGTCAACATTTTATTCCAAGAGAACATTTTTTCAAAATTTTATTCCTAAAAAAATTTTGTCAGCATTTCATTCCTGGAAAAAATGCTGCCAAAATGTTATTTCTAGGGAAAATTTTGTCAACATTTTATGTCTAGAGAAAATTGGTTAACATTTCATTCCTAGAGACAATTTTGTCAAAATTTTATTCCTATAAAACATTTGGTCAACATTTTGTTCCTAGAGAAATTGTTGTCAAAATGTTATTCCCAGAGAAAAAGTTGTGAAAATGTTATCCTATAAAAAATTTTGTCAAAATTTTATTCCTAGACAAAATTTTGTCACAATTTTATTTCAATGTTATATAAATTGTTTTCAAGATTTTATTCCTGTAGAACATTTTGTCAAAATTTTATTCTTATAGAAAATTTGTCAACATTTCATTCCTAGAGAAAATGTTGTCAACATTTTATTCCTAGAGAAAATGTTGTCACAATTTTATATCTATAGAAAAATTTTCATTCCCAGAAAAAATGTTGTCAAAATTTTATTGCAACGGAATATTTTGTCAAAATTTTATTCCAAGAGAAACTTTTGTCAAAATTTTTTCCTGGAGAAAATTTTGTAACAAATTTATTTCGATAGAAAGTTTTGTAAATTTTTTTTTTATTACTCTAGAAAATGTTGTTAAAATTTTTTTATTGCTGTAGAAAATTTTGTCAACATTTTTTTCCAAAATAAAATGTTGTCAAAATTTTATTCCTGGAGAAACTGTTTTCAAAATTTTGTTCCTTGAGAAAATTTTGTCACAATTTTGTTTCGATAGACAATTTTGTCAACATTTAATTCATAGAGAAAATTTTGTCAAACTTTTATTGCAACAGAAAATTTCGTCAAAATTTTATTCCAAGAGAAAATTTTGTCAAATTTTATTCCTTGAGAAAATTTTGTCAAAATTTTATTCCTACTGAAAATTTTGTCAAAATTTTATTCCTACTGAAAATTTTGTCACAATTGTATTCCAAGAGAAAATTTTGTCAAATTTTATTCCTTGAGAAAATTTTGTCAAAATTTTATTCCTAGTGAAAATTTTATTCCTAGTGAAAATTGTGTCAAAATTTTATTCCCAGAGAAAATGTTGTCAAAATTTTATTCCTGGAGAAAATTTTGTCAAAATTTTATTTCTGTAGAAAATTTTGGCACAATTTTATTTCTATCAAAAATTAGGTCAAAATTTTATTCATAGAAGAAACATTTCTCTGCTATAAAGTTTTTTCCCCTAGTCCAAAAGTCGATAAAGTTATCAATGAATTCGTTTTGTGCTTATAGTTAACTAACACAACTTAAAATTGGATATCCTAAAATGAAAGAGAATTTTGTTTGACTAATGTCAATTTGGCTTTAAAAATTCTGAAAAAATCTTCAAAACTGATGAAAAATCTTCCATTTTTGGTAAAATTCTACCAACTTTGGCAACCGTTCGATTCGAAATCCCTAACTCAATAACCACAAAGAGCTCTAAAGCAATCACTAAAGCATAAACGAAACATTTTAAAAGCTGAAAATCTTTTCCGTTTTCATCATGCCATACGGAAGGGGTGCGAGATGGTTTGGGCAAGAACTCAACTTAACCAAAAGACCGCCAACAAAGCGCTCAACCAAGGAGCATGTTTACTACCAACAGTCATCGCGTTATAATGATGGTGATGGTGGTGATGGCTTTTCTTTTGGTAAACTTTGTGGTGTATGACTGTTATTTCGTCTTATGATAAAAACGTATGCTCAGGCTTCCTGCAATAATGGTGATGATGGTATGTGAAGCTTCCATGAAATTGAAATATACACTTTGAAAAATATAGGAAGCTTAAAGGGTCATCTATTATAAAGGGTTTTAATTTATAAAAAAAATATATTCGAATATAGTGTATACTTGAATAATTTTTAAGGAGAAAATTGAATTTATTTTTATTTATAATAATTATTCGAACTTTATGGACATTACTTAATAATCGAAAATATAATTTGTACTTAAATCTGTTTTAAGGCTAATATGAAAATTAGAAATGAGTTTAAGTACAGAAAAACTATAGCCTACATTTTGGCGGTATGAAAATGGGCCCCATGAAAATGGGCCACAAAACCCAAATGAAACAGGGCCACATAAGTGAGATGACGAATAATGTAACTGAAGATGATGAATAATGAAACTGAAAATCGACCGCAATATAAAATTAGGGCTCATATTTAATTTTGATTTAAAAGACCATGTGAAAATTAACCCCAACTGATGGAAAACGAATCACTATTCCAAAAGGGAAATTGGGGTTTATTTTCATAATGCAAACGGGCCCCAAAAATAAAATGAAGTTACTCCCCAAAAACACTAAAATTTGGAGTTGTTGTTTTTCGTGTAATTTTTTTGGGGTCGTACTGGAAAACGAAGCACAATTCCAAAAGGGAAATTGGGGTTTATTTTCATACTTCAAACGGGCCCCAAAAATAAAATGAAGTTATTCCCAAAAAAAAAAAAAATATTAAAATTTGGAGTTGTGGTTTTTCGTGTCATTTTTTTTTAGGGTTCTATTTCATTTAGGTTTTTGGGCAAATTTTTATGGGACCCCTGTTCATAGAGCCCAAAATTTTTGCCACTTAAAAATTTTATTGAATCAACTAATTTTTTTATTGAAACAAAATAACAATCATTAAAAAATCTATCACAAATCTATATCAAATGAATTTGTTGGTTGATAATATCATTTATTTGATTGAAGAAATTTTAATTAAAAATTAATTGGCTAAATTAATTTAGCCATTGAAGACAAAGAATTTTTTCTTTGTATGAAAGAAGAACCCTCTAGTCTGTTTGTATTTTTTTCATTTCTTTAAAAATATATAAAAATTTTATATTATTGCTTTATTTCTCAGTGTATACTTACATTGTACTCGTTCGCACCAATATGGGTTGACCGAAAAATGCCGGAACATTTTCATCCATTAGCGAATGTGTTTTGAGGAAATTTAAGGTCGGATCCGGAAGCGTTCGTGAATCATTATGACATGAACCGGGACGTGGTTCAGGAACCTGTAAGAATATGAAGGAAAACATTTATTGCGATATTCGTTTATAGTTATGGAAAATATTTTGTTGCAAAATATTATAACACCATTATCGTTGATATTTTAGGGGTGTACGTGGCTCTTCTTTTATTTAATTTGGTCAATAGATAGAAAATACAATACTCGTATAAGAAATTTTCGAAATATTTAATTTCATTTTGTTCATATACGAGGGTTGTCTGATTATTACTAAGTCTCTAGATGCAAGAGCAATTCACAGTCGTGTAGTACATTCTCCAAAGAGCCCAGTGAAAACTGGATAAATAGTTGAGATGAAAAAGCGTTAAGAGTGCCATACCCTCAGCAATACCGTGTGCTTGAGAATAATGCCTTACCATGTGCTTACAAATTGGGAACAAAGTTATCTCAAAGATAATTTGGTAATGAGAGTTTCTGATGTGAGTCTACTATTGATATTTCAGTCAGATGGGACTCGTAACTTTTGTAGCTCATGGGGAAGCGGCAAGGCCAACGGAGTCCGAAATAGAAAGAAAGCTATTATATAGCGTTTGATGTTTTTGTTTGTTCACAAACTGAAGGAAGAATTTGTAAGACGTTATAAGCATGTCCGCCTGTCTGTGATAATCACGCTACAGCCTTCAATAATAACGCTATGGTCCTGAAATTTGGCACCGATTCGTCTTTTGTCTGCACGCAGGCTAAGTTCTAAGATGGGATATATCGGTCCAGGTTTTTATATAGCTTCCATATAAACCGAACCCCCTTAGAAACCGAAGTTTTTAACCAATTTGCCTGAAATTAGAAATCTAGAGATATTTTAGGACCAAAGAGAGCTGTGCTGAAAATGGTGAGTATTGGTCGATATTTTGGTACAGCCCCCATATAGACCGATCTCCTGATTTTACTTCTTTTTCCGATTTGCATGAAATTGGAAATCTGGAGTTTGGGATCTAGATTCTGTAGGTTGTTCAGAATAAAAATTAGGTGCGCAATTATGATTTATCGGTCGTTAGATACGTTTTAGAAGTATGGGAAAATTTGAGTAATGTTTGCACTTAGCAGTGGTGAATTTAAATTGAAAATGTGTGTATTTTGGCCATATTTGCTTAAAACGGAAAAACATATATATGGGGGGCTTTGTCTCAATCTTAACCGATTTTGACCAACTTTGGAACACTTTGCTAAAATGCTAATTGTACTGCTCTGTGCACAATTTCAAAATATTTGGAGTAAAACATTGGTCTTCATGGTCATATGAATCAAAATCGGGTGAAAGATATATGGGAGCTATATATAAATCTGAAACGATGTCAACCAAATTTGGCATGCATAATAGACAAAACTTCATGTAAATCGGATAACAACTTTGGCCTCTGGCTTCTGGGGCCGTATAAGTGGATATCGGGCGAATGATATGTATGGTAGCTATACCTCCATTTGAACCAATTTTAACCAAATTTGACCTCATTACAACACTACCAATTGTACTCTTTGTGCAAAATTTATAGCAGAGCAAAGGAAATAAAAAGAAACTATCATCGCACTTGATTAAATTTAATATTTGTTTTTTGGAGCGGAGCGGTTTTTCTTCTGGAAAATATCGATCCCGCTTCGCTCCGGCCAAAAAAGGGTGCGCACCGCTCCGCTCCGAATCCCTGGGAAAAACCAAATTTGGCAACTGGCCAGTATCGTTCAAGCGAAACAGCACTTTGGCTCTCTCCACTCTAAATTTTGTGCATCGGTGAGCTCTTGCACTTTTTGGAATTTCAATGGCTTTGTCAACATTTTATTTCTATAGAAGATTTTGTCAAAATTTATTTCTATAGAAAACTTTGTCAAAATTTTATTTCTATAAAAAATTTTATTTCTACAAAAAATTCTTGCAAAATTTTATTTTTATAGAAAATTTTATTACTATCGAAAATATTTGCAAAATTTTATTTCTATAGAAAATTTTTGCAAAATTGTATATTTATAGAAAATTTTTGCAAAATTGTATATTTTTGGACAATTTTTCCAAAATTTTATTTCTATAGAAAATTTTGTCAACAATTTTATTTCTATAGACAATTTTGTAAAAAATTATTTTTTATAGAAAATTCCTACAAAATTTTATAGAAACTTTTTGAAAAAAATCAAAAATTTTATCAAAACAACAATAACAAAACAAGACGAAAAAAAACAAAATATTTCTATAGAAAATTTGTGCAATTTATATATATTTTCTATATTTCTATTGAAAATATTTGCAAAATTTTATTCCTATAGAAACTTTTTGCAATTTTTTTGTCTATAGAAACTTTTTGCAAAATTTTATTTCTATAGAAAATTTTGACAAAATTTTATTTCTGTAAAAAAGTTTGCAAAATTTTATTTCTATATAAAATTTTTACAAAATTTCATTTCTATAGAAAATTTTTTTTGTCTATAGAAACTTTTTGCAAAATTTTATTCCTATAGAAAGTTTTTGCAAAATTTTATTTCTATAGCTATATCGCTCCATATCTTCCTCTTTTTTTTCTTTTCTTTTTTCTTTCTTTATTTATTTGCTTTCCCATGCACAAGACCACTTGAGTCTCATATTTCAGCATGAGAAGTTTAAAATCATAATGTACAATTAAATAAATATAATATAATTACAATATTAGGTTTCATGAAAAAATTTTTTTTTTTTTTTTTTTAAATTTAAAAAATTAATCAAAATAGATCTATAAGCAAATAACCTTAATATTTTATATTGAAAAACTGATTACAGACTGAAAAAAAACACTATTAGAATTTAAGTTTGACACTTGTAAAAAGAGGAGAAAAATAACAACAATTAAAATAAGATTTATAAAATTTATAATTACAGATAATGGATAAAGAATATTAAAATTGAAAATATGAAAAAGAGAAACAAAAACAAAAAATTGAACGAAAATTTTATAACAAATAAAAGAAAGTTATAAATAAAAGTACATATTGCATAAAAATAAGGGTACATATTGCATGAAAACGAAAACAAATTTTAAGAATTAAAACTAGCTAGCAAACAGTTTAGAGTAAAATAAAACAAATGATAAAGAATCTTGTTTAATTATTACTCAAAAACGAGATAACATTTTTCTTAAAGGCATCTGCATTACTTATACATTGGATATTATAAGTAAGTGAGTTCCACAGACGGATGGAGTTAATAAAAAATTGCCACTCAGAGACCAAACAGCTATGACGAAGCAAAATTAATCTTTTTCCTCTATTAAATCTTGAAAAACGCAGGCGTTGAAATAAATGCACCGGGTGACCACTATAAATAATCCTATGCAAGAAAATAAGGACTCTTAACTTAAGTAGATTGTGAAATATCATGTCATACAAGCATACTGAGAAAGCCGAAACACTGTCATATCTTCGTATACCATATACGTAGCGGGTAATGCTATTGAACGTCCTATTCATTCTCTGCATACTTAGGGCATCGCACTTAGCAAAAAGTTCACATCCGTAAAGCATAATGGACATCAAGAATGACTTGGCTAAGATAACCCTTATTCTTAACGGAGTACAACGTTGTGACTGCCATAATGTCCGAAGTATTGAATATACACGGCCACACATAGCGGTAATATGGTCAGACCACGTCAGAGTGCTGTTGAACATCACCCCAAGATTTCTGGCACGCTCCACTATCCCAATCGTCTGATTATCTATCCTTATGTCAACATTAACTCTAGACCTCACTGTTCGCCCTTTAATCACCAAACACTTAGATTTCATTGGGTTAATAGTAAGACCATTGGCCTGTGCCCACATTGATATCCTTCAAAGATCCTCATTCAATAGAGCCTCACAACTACCAATTGATGACGGTTCGCACCCTATATATAACTGAACATCATCAGCATACATTCGCATCCGACAATGTCTCACCTGCGTAGGTAGATCATTAGAGTATAGGGAGAAGAGCAAGGGTCCTAATATTGAACCTTGCGGAACACCTCTGTTTACCAACCGCACCTGTGATTGCCTGTCCCCAATCCTGACATATTGATACCTATCCGAGAGGTATGATGAAATTAATCTTGCCGACGTGTTTGAAAACCCAAAGAAATTGCGTAATTTAGCACAAAGTAAATCGTGGTCTACGGTGTCAAATGCTTTAGAATGATCTAAAAGCACTAGCAACACATATTTCCTTTCATCCATAAAGCGCCTGATATCCTCCGACACGTCAACAAGGGCTGTAATACAACTATTCTTCCGTCGAAATCCAGACTGTGAGTCCGTTAACAAGGCATTCGTACGCAAGTACTCATCCATTTGATCCCTCAACACACGCTCAAGTGCCTTTGATAGAAATGGCAGAATCGCTACGGGTCTGTAATCTCCGCCTGTCTTCGGTACAGGAACTATCCGTGCTACCTTCCACCTACTTGGATAATAACTATTGGTTATTATCCTATTAAATATGAAGGTAATAAAGGGGAGGAGTTCACGCAATATTATCCTGATAAACCTAGGGTCTACACCATCAGCACCTATAGAGTTCGATCTTATGGACATGATACTTTCCAGAACATGCATCTCCTCCACTCCAATGAACTCAAAACGATCATCAAAAGCAACTGTTGTCATATCATAGAAGGAGGAATCAGCGTCCCGCATGGGAATGTCCAAAAACTTCGCGTTAATATCGTCAACATCAATTGATTCATCATCCACATAACTATCCTTTCTACCGACATCAAGCTCGCGTACCAAACCCCATATTCGCCTTGATCCAACAGCATCACCAAATTTGGACATATAGTACTCAGACTTAGCCTTCTTTATCTCATCCTGAGCCTTCCTCCTAGCATCACAGTACTCACCGCGTAGTTCAGGAGTCCTATATCTCTTCCACCTCCTGTAGGCAACATCCCTCACTCTTAAGGCATTTGCAACCTGATGCGTAAACCAAGGACGATTTTTTGGGCATATAGTCTTACTCCTCAATGGCACCGCTATATCGTAAAGCTTAACTATATTTTCCTCAAGAAAAGTCAGTTGGTCATCGATAGACGCAATACCATAAATCAAACCCCAGTCAATGCACTCGAACTCAACATTCAGAAGATCGTAATTAATATTCTTAAAATCACGAAACTTGACAGAATGTTTCCTGACATCCAGGCGATAGTCATATGTCAAGAAAATAAGGTCATGACGTGAAAAGCAAGGTACTGAAAGTTGATCATACAAAAGTATATTCGATAAATCATTAACTAAGAAAAGGTCCAGTAAAGTCGCGTTAGTGGAAGTATAATGTGTGGGTGTAGTATTATTAACAGAAAAGAGTCCTAGTGATAGCATAGCATCGACAAATCTGAATTCAATGAGGGCATTACTATTAAAATCACCAGCAATAACTATATTCTCATAGCGAACAGTAAGTGAGTCAAGTGTAGTCATAAAGTCCTCTAAGGGTACACTATTGTTTGGCCTATACACACATCCAACCAGTAAATTGGAGGAACCATTCGTCACCTCAAGAAATATATACTCGACATCATCCATCTCCATAGAATTACTAATAAATCTACATTTTATCCCATGCCTGGCATAAATGGCAACACCTCCCCCACGTCTCCCTCTGTCGGCTCTAAAAACCCGATATCCCTTAAGTGATACCAAAAGGTCGCTATGATCTGAATTCAGCCATGTCTCAGAAATACAAACAAAGTCCACGTCCGAGGTTTCAAACATTATACGAAATTCATCCATTTTGTTCCTCAAGCTTTGGGCATTCAGATGGCAAATTTTTATACCTCTATGCTGTTTACATAGAATCTTTATCATATTGGCTGTGCCTTCTGTGGAACTTAAACCTATGTCACCAATGTGTGTCATATGAACGATTTGATTTAAAAATGTTGTAATGCATATTAAAGCATTTATCAAAGATGCAGTTACCCCGCTTTTGCTTATGATAAAAAGTCGTAGAAGATTCAAAAAAATAAATATTAATTATGCAATACTGTTTAAGATATATACTAATGTAAAAAAAAAAATATAACAAAATTAGTGTTATAGATTATGTATATTATGATGTTAGTTAGTTGCTTGAACTTGATGATTTTGATGTTGATTTCGGGAAGCATCCTCTTGTTCAAAAAAACTATTATTATTCAAGTCATCCATTTCCTCAATCCGAACCGAGGGGCCATCAGCAGCTTTTTTAACATATACGAAACCACGCATTGAAAAAGCACTGTGTAGTAATTTCTGTCGTTTTAGTCGTACAGCTTCCTGTAGTATTAAATAGTTCGGCTTCGTTAAACTTTCATTGACAAAAAATGTAGATTCTGAGTTAAATCCAATATGTGATAGTTTGAAGTTGAAATTCTTGTTCTGCTTCCTGTAGATCGATAGTGATTTGAGAAAGAAATTCTTATCATATGGAGACCACATCTTGACAATGATTGCTGCATCACGAGAATTATTTTTGTGTTTGTTATTTTGGTTTTGTAGCCTATATATATACTGGTAAGCTGGTGTTGGAGTGTTTATTGTACAGCATATATTGTAAAAAATTTCGGGCAAATTTTCATTCTGCATGAAAGGTATTCCGGTAATACGAAGATCAGATGCAACTGTATTGTTTTTTTGCTCTCTTAATTCAGTTTTAAGTATTTTATACTTGTTAGTTTGCTCTTTGAGTTCCATTTCCATTTTATTCATTTCTTGCCTCATGGCTATTATAGCATCTTCTGTCGCAGCTTCAATTTTGTCAACTCTTACCGTCACTGCTCTTAACTGCTCATTAATCGAGTCTAACTTTTTTTCTAATTGTGTTAGAATTCGTTTTTCACTTTCATTCAACATACTCATCAGTTTAGCTTCAATCGTTTCAGTTAATTTATCGAATCGTTTGTCCATTGCTTGCATCAATTTGAAAGGTGAATCAATATTTCCTAGAGAAGTGCGAGGATTTTTTGATTCACTTTCCAGTAGTGATTTTTGCAGGCGTTTTTGCGTGGGTGTGCCCATAGTGATTAGATAGGTTTACTAAGTTTATGTTGGGTATTGTCTACGCTGAATGTTTAAGATATATCCGGTTCGTGTCAACAGTAACTGTGTTTAGTATTGTATTTATTAAAATATGTGATCTATGTTAATTATCACAGGTTGATGTCCACAGTAAACGTGTTGCGGTTTAGGATAAATTCAACACGCCGGTTTGTGTCCACGCTGATTTTGTTGAGTATTGACTTCGCTTATGAGATCGATCGTTGTGCTAGAAATTGGCATACAGAGGGCGGTGTGGTGTAATTGAAAATATGTAAAGTTTTGATGCACCCTGCAATGCTTTTATTTCGGACATGAACCATAAAACATGTAAATTGCAGATTTTTTGTGGTATAATTTTCAGATGAAAATATTATTTAATGTTGTAGTTAATTTGTTTGA
The DNA here is from genome assembly GCF_050003625.1 of Haematobia irritans. Taxonomy (NCBI): domain Eukaryota; kingdom Metazoa; phylum Arthropoda; class Insecta; order Diptera; family Muscidae; genus Haematobia; species Haematobia irritans. The sequence continues at coordinate 37,001,601 of NC_134398.1, forward strand.
ATTTAACGGCTTTAAGCATTCTATTAATTATGTCAAATAAAAGCTTTCATTAAGATGAGAGCCTAGTTTGTGACGTTTATTATCGAGAAACACTGCACCTCTCACTGTTTATGATTGATTGTTTATGTTGATAATGTACGTATTGATTTGCAATTTGCCAATTTATTTGATAAATTACTTTAATATGTAAAAATAATCACTTATTTCACTTGACTTATGTTGATGTAGTGTGTTTATTTGTTAGATTTCTTAGTTTTTGGTAGTAATCTGACAATGTTTTCCGTCAATAATCATTGATTTAGAGGAGCTGCGATACAAACACGTCCGTCTTCTTTGCAAGTATATAAATATCTGGTCTTTATTATGAAATAAAATCGGATTCTTTAGAACAATAAATTTTAATTTTTCTTTGAATACGAAAATAACATATCTTTTTGGAAAACCTTTTATCAGAAAACGATTGTTCTTAATTTTTACAAAATTTCATTTCTATACAAAATTTTATTTCTATAGAAAATTTGTTCGAAATTTTATTTCTATAGAAATTTTGTGCTCAAGTTTATTTCTATAGAAAATTTGTGCAAAATTTTATTTCTATAGATTTTTTTTGCAAAATTTTTGCAAAATTTTATTTCTATAGAAAAATGTTGCAAAATTTTATTTCTATGGAAAAGTTTGTCAAAAATTTTATTTCTATAGGCAATCTTGTCAAAATTTTATTTCTATAGACAATTTTGTCAAAATTTTATTTCTATAGAAAATTTTTGCAATATTTTATTTGTAAAGAAATTTTTCTCAAAATTTTATTTCTATATAAAATTTTTGCAAAATTTTATTTCTATAGCTATATCGAACCATATCTTCCTCTTTATTATGAAATAAAAATCGGATTCTTTAGAACAACAAATTTTAATTTTTCTTTGAATACGAAAATAACACATCTTTTTGGAAAACCTTTTATCAGAAAATGATTCCTATTTGCAAAAAAATGGTATATTTATGGACAATTTTTCCAAAATTTTATTTCTGAAGAAAATTTTTGCAAAATTTTACTTCTATAGAAAATTTTGTCAACAATTTTATTTCTATAGAAAATTTTTGCAAAATTTTATTTCTATAGAAAAATTTTGCAAAATTTTATTTCTATAGAAAAGTTTGTCAACAATTTTATTTCTATAGACAATTTGTAAAAAATTAATTTTTATAGAAAATTTTTGCAAAATTTTACAGAAACTTTTTGCAAACATTCAAAAATTTTATCAAAGCAACAAATATGATTGCAGTACAAACCAACAACAAAACGAAAAAAAAAAAACGAAATATTCCTATAGAAAATTTGTGCAAAATTTTATTTCTATAGAAAATATTTGCAAAATTTTATTCCTATAGAAACTTTTTGCAATTTTTTTGTCTATAGAAACTTTTTTCAAAATTTTACTTCCATAGAAAATTTTGTCCAAATTTTATTTCTGTAGAAAAAGTTTGCAAAATTTTATTTCTATATAAATTTTTTACAAAATGTCATTTCTCTACAAAATTTTATTTCTATCGAAAATTTGTTCAAAATTTTATATCTATAGAAAATTTGTGCTTAATTTTATTTCTATAGAAAATTTTGCAAAATTTTATATCTATGGAAATTTTTATTAATATCGAAAATATCTGCAAAATTTTATTTCTATAGAAAATTTTTGCAAAATTGTATATTTATAGAAAATTTTTGCAAAATTATATATTTATGGAAAATTTTTCTATAGAAAAATTTTGCAAAATTTTATTCCTATAGAAACTTTTTGCAATTTTTTTGTCTATAGAAACTTTTTGCAAAATATTATTTCTATAGAAAATTTTTTCAAAATTTTATTTCTATAGAAAAAGATGGCAAAAGTTTGTTTCTATTTAAAATTTTTACAAAATTTCATTTCTATACAAAATTTTTGCAAAATTTTATTTCTATAGAAAATTTGTTCACAATTTTATTTCTATAGAAAATTTGTGCTACATTTTATTTCTATAGAAAATTTTTCAAAATATTTTTTCCTTTCCTCTGTTGGTTAAGCTACAATTGTAGTTTAGTCAATGTATGGTTTTAAGCTGAAATAAAAAACAACAACAATGCTTAAAGAACAAAACCAACAATAACAAAACAAAACAAATGGAAAAAGAAGAGGAGGCACGCTAAAAATAAACCCAGCCATGTGAATTCAAATCGATGATTTGACAGTGGCATAGGAAAAGAGATATGTTTGTTTCGAATTTATTTCGGCATAAGCCGGCTATCAATGTAAAACCTTTTTTCGGAGGGTTCAAGTGTGGTTTTTGTTGGGTTTAATAAACTGCCTGAATTTATTCTGATAATTGGTTGATAGTTTTGCTGCAAGTAGAGGATGCTGATGAGGAATGTGGTAATTCCGAAACGTGCGTCCATCCAACCATCTTGCAGTCTATAGGGCTTTGCCCAAATAAATTTGACAAACATTCTTTTCCTCTGTTGGTTAAGCTACAATTGTAGTTTAGTCAATGTATGGTTTTAAGCTGAAATAAAAAACAACAACAAATATTTTTTCTATAAAAAATTTTTGCAAAATTTTATTTCTATAAAAAATGTTGTCAAAATTTTATTTCTATAGCAAATTTTTGTAAACTTTTATTTTTATAGAAAATTTTTGAAAATTTTATTTCTACAAAAAATTTTCAAAATTTTATTTCTAAAGAAAATTTTTGCAAAATTTTATTTCTATAGAAAATTTTGTCAACAATTTTATTTCTATAGAAAATTTTGTCAACAATTTTATTTCTATAGAAAATTTTTGCAAAATTTATACCTATAGAAACTTTTTGCAATTTCTTTGTCTATAGAAACTTTGTGCAAAAGTTTATTTCAATAGAAAATTTTGTCAAAATTTTATTTCTGTAGAAAAAGTTTGCAAAATTTTATTTTAATATAAAAATTTTACAAAATTTCATTTCTATACAAAAATGTTTGCCAAATTTTATGTCTATAAAAAATTTGTTCAAAATTTTATTTCTATAGAAATTTTGTGCTAAATTTTATTTCTATAGAAAATTGTTGCAAAATTTTATTTCTTTGGAAAATTTTTGCAAAATTGTATATTTATGGAAAATTTTTCCAAAATTTTATTTCTATAGAAAATTTTGTCAACAATTTTATTTCCATAGAAAATTTTTGCAAAATTTTATTTCTATAGAAAAATGTTGCAAAATTTTATTTCTATAGAAAAGTTTGTCAACAATTTTATTTCTAAAGACAATTTTGTAAAAAATTATTTTTTATAGAAAATTTTTGCAAAATTTTATAGAAACTTTTTGCAAAAATTCAAAAATTTTATCAAAACCACAAATATGATTGAAGTACAAACAAAACAAAACGAAAAAAAAAAACAAAATATTTCTATAGAAAATTTGTGCAAAATTGTATTTCCTCTTTATTATGAAATAAAAATCGGATTCTTTAAAACAACAAATTTTAATTTTTCTTTGAATACGAAAATAACACATCTTTTTGGAAAACCTTTTATCAGAAAACGATTGCTCTTAATTTTCCTCATTTATTTATACCATCAATATTAAGTTCCATCATTGCAAATAATCATTTTCCCCTCAATCTAGTTTCGAAAAACTAGCTAGAATAAAGACTAAAGATTTTATAAATCCATATTTTTGAAATATTCCATGGATTGAGATCTTCTCTATTTCCGTATTCCATCTTGTAGATAAAGTATGAAGCAAAATGATCCCTCACCAATACAAACACCATAATGACAGTGTCTATGTTTTGTCTGTAGTAGAGATGAAGAAGTCCTTAACTGTTTGAAGTTGTCTCTTCCAAAAGAGTGTGTGTATGTTTGTCTCTCCATGTTGGCACACTCTTGTATATCACATTTATGGCATATCCTTTTTGTTCATTCCAATTTCCTTCACAGTTCAGCTAGCTGAGTGCTGGCTGACTCACACAGCAAGCAATATAATGGGTCCTTTGTCTTGTTTTTCGTTATTTTTTTTTTTTTTTTTTTGTATAAATATCTGCTTTGTCTGTATTGTCCTATCATCGTTTCGGGTTTCCCCCTTCTTACTTTCATGATATCTCCACCTATGAGGAGCCCATAGCTGGGCAAAGTAGTCTCCTATATTTAAACGCCGAGTTGTTAATGTTGCCTGAATTCGGTTCCATTTCTTCTTCGGGGAGATGAGCAGTAGCATTGCAGTGGAGGAGGAGAAGAAGGTATGTAAAGGCTTAAATTGAGCTGGAGTACTTAAGTTTTATATTTATGAGCATTCTAAAGTGCCACTGTCACAAAGAGATACGAGAGCAACCAAACCAAGCCAGCGATAACAGTTGCCTTTCTCTCTCATCCTGTATCGTTGTCCACGTCCTCTGGAGTCCTACTCAAGTAGATTTATTTGTATTTATGAGCAAAGAAAAAAATGTCTCGCTCTTTTTTTATTTCTTTTGAACACACAAAAGAGTTTTTAAAATTTGCAACACTTTTCGTCATCACACCAAAGAAGATAGCAACAACAAAAACAAGTAAAACACAACGAAGGTAAATAACGTGTATACGTGATTTGGATTGTTTAACAGATAAGAAGTACATAAAATGAAATGAGATTAAATCACCCTGGAAATTTCAATGCAACGCTTTAAGAGTTCGTAGCGGAAAGCCAATAAATTTTTGGAAATGAATTTAAATGGAATTTAAATTAAAAAATGCTTTGGAATGAAATAGGTAATTCAAGGAGAAACTAAAAGGATATTAAAATTATCCTTAGAGAGTAAAATCTCAACAAAAAAAAAAACTTGAGACAGATATTAAATTTTAAGCAACTTACACTAAACGTTATCTTAAAGCGTATAACATTTAGTGTAAGTTGCTTAGATTTAACAATTTTGCTCATTCTATTATGAATCTGAGGACCATTGACAATCACGGTGCTAAAAATAATCTACCAAAATTCGAAGAAAAATTTTGCAAAAATCTACCAAAAAAAACAAAAATCATTAAAGTTTTTTTTTTTTTATTAAATGTTTGCAATAAAAATATTTGTAGAAATATTCTCGCAAAATTTTATTTCTATAGAAAATTTCAGCAAATTTTTGTTTTCTATAGAAAATTTTTAAAAAAATTTTATTTCTATAGAAAATTTTGGCAAAATTATTTGTATCGAAAATTTTGTCGAAATTTTATTGCTATAGAAAATAAGTCATAATTTTAATTCTATAGAAAATTTTTGCAAAATTTTATTTCTATAGAAAAGTTTGTCAATTTTTTTTTTCTATAGAAAATTTTTCAAAATTTTATTTCTATAGAAAATTTTTGCAAAATTTTATTTCTATAGAAAATTTTTGCAAAAATTTTATTTGTATAGAAATCGACTCAGAAGTCCATACGCGGTATATATTAAATCAAAAAAGATCGATCCAATACGTATATAATTCAGTTTGACAAAGTAGACATAAAATTTTGACAAAATTTTCTACAGAAATAAAATTTTAACAAAATTTTCTATAGAAATAAAATTTTCACAAAATTTTCTATAGAAATAAAAATTTTGTCAAAATTTTCTATAGAAAGAAAATTTAGACAAAAATTTCTACAGAAATGAAATTTTAACAAAATTAAACTTTTGATAAAATAAAAGAAATAAACTTTTGATCAAATTTTCTATAGAAATAAAATCTTGATAGATTATTTTTGGAACGAGTGGCAACCATGATTATGAACCGAATAAAATTTGAACAAAATTTTCTATAGAAATAAAATTTTGACAAAATTTTCTATAGAAATAAAATTTTGACAATGATGAAAATTTTATTATGAACCGAATAAAATTTTAACAACATTTTCTCTAGAAATAAAATTTTGACAAAATTTTCTATAGAAATAAAATTTTGGTACATTATTTTTGGATCTAGTGGCAACCATGATTATGAACCGATATGGACCAATTTTTGTGTGATTGGACCAATTTTGGTATGGTTGATAGCGACCGGATCGGATAAATTTTGCTCCTCCAAGAGGCTCAGGAGGTCAAATCTGGAGAATGTTTTATATGGGGGCTATATATAATTATGGACCGATGTGAACCAATTTTTGCTGGTTGTTAGAGACCATATACCAACACCATGTACCAAATTTCAGCCGGATCGGATGAAATTTGCTTCTCTTTTAGGCTCCGCAAGCCAAATCTGGAAATCGGTTTATATGGGGGCTATATATAATTATGGACCGATGTGGACCAATTTATGCGTGGTTGTTAGAGACCATATACCAACACCATATACCAAATTTCAGCCGGATCGGATGAAAAATGCTTCTGTTAGAGGCTCCACAAGCCAAATCTGAGGGTCCCTTTATATGGGGGCTATACGTAAAAGTGGACCGATATGGCCCATTTTCAATACCATTCGACCTACATCGATAACAACTACTTGTGCCAAGTTTCAAGTCGATAGCTTGTTTCGTTCGGAAGTTAGCGTGATTTCAACAGACGGACGGACGGACGGACATGCTTAGATCGACTCAGAATTTCACCACGACCCAGAATATATACACTTTATGGGGTCTTAGAGCAATATTTCGATGTGTTACAAACGGAATGACAAAGTTAATATACCCCCATCCTATGATGGAAGGTATAAAAATGGTATACCATACATAACAGGTTGGCTGATAAGTCCCCGGTCTGACACATAGATGGCGTCGCTAGTATTAAATGCATATTATTTTTATATAGTACCAACCTTCAAATGATTCGTGTCAATTAGTTTGTGAGATAGAGCGTCTTTTGTGAAGCAACTTTTGTTATTGTGAAAAAAAAAACAAAAGGAATTTCGTGTTTTGATAAAATACTATTTTCTGAAGGAAAAAAATACGGTGGAAGCAAAAACTTGGCTTGATAATGAGTTTCCGGACTCTGCCCCAGGGAAATCAACAATAATTGATTGGTATGCAAAATTCAAGCGTGGTGAAATGAGCACGGAGGACGGTGGACACACAGTGGACGCCCGAAAGAGGTGGTTACCGACGAAAACATCAAAAAAATCCACAAAATGATTTTGAATGTCCGTAAAAAGAAGTTGATCGAGATAGCAGAGGCCTTAAAGATGTCAAAGGAACGTGTTGGTCATATCATTCATCAATATTTGGATATGCGGAAGCTCTGTGCAAAATGGGTGCCGCGCGAGCTCAAATTTGATCAAAAACAACAACGTGTTGATGATTCTGAGCGGTGTTTGCAGCTGTTAACTCGTAATACACCCGAGTTTTTTCGTCGATATGTGACAATGGATGAAACATGGCTCCATCACCTACACTCCTGAGTCCAATCGACAGTCGGCTGAGTGGACAGAGACCGGTGAACCGTCTCCGAAGCGTGGAAAGACTCAAAAGTCTGCTGGCAAAGTAATGACCTCTGTTTTCTGGGATGTGCATGGAATAATTTTTATCGATTATCTTGAGAAGGGAAAAACCATCAACAGTGACTATTATATGGCGTTATTGCAGCGTTTGAAGGTCGAAATCGCGGCAAAACGGCCCCATATGAAGAAGAAAAAAGTGTTGTTCCACCAAGACAACGCACCGTGCCACAAGTCATTGAGAACGATGGCAAAAATTCATGAATTGGGCTTCGAATTGCTTCCCCACCCACCGTATTCTCCAGATCTGGCCCCCAGCGACTTTTTTTGTTCTCAGACCTCAAAAGGATGCTCGCAGGAAAAAAATTTGGCTGCAATGAAGAGGTGATCGCCGAAACTGAGGCCTATTTTGAGGCAATACCGAAGGAGTACTACCAAAATGGTATCAAAAAATTGGAAGGTCGTTATAATCGCTCGCATCGCTCTTGAAGGAAACTATGTTGAATAATAAAAACGAATTTTGACAAACAAAAAATGTGTTTTTCTTTGTTAGACCGGGGACTTATCAGCCAAACTGTTATTTTCTGTCATTTACAGTTTTTTTTTCCATCGATCCATATGTCTAACTATGGGCCAATTCGAAAATTTGACGAAATTCTAATTTTTTCCAGAATTTAATAAAATGGGAGAGTTGAATTTCCAGTTTTCAAAAAAAAAAAAAAAATAAAATAAATAAATAAATAAAAATAAATCGTATTCCATAAATTTGCCTGCCATTTACAATTGTTGTCCATCGGTCCATATGTATATATATCTATGGGCCAATTTATCCATCATTCCTTCTAAAAACCAGGGCTGTGGAGCCGGAGTCGGAGTCGGAGTCTGAGGATTTTGCTGGAGCCGGAATCGTAAAAATTTTGCTCGACTCCGACTACGGCTGAACCAAATTTTTTAAAACACTTCATATTTTTGTAACTAAGCAAGTTTTTACTCAAATTAGTTTCCATTGCGTTATTCATTCGATCAATGTACAGCATGATTGTAAATGAAAATTAACTTCCAATTACGGCTATCTTTTTATATTTCCTAGAATGTTAGACTGGCAGATGGGCTGGATCGATCCATTTGAATGCCCATATCAATTTATTTGAAATATTTCAAACAATCGATATTATTTTTATTTTGATTTTATTTTAAGGCCATATACATATGTGGAATATTGACAGAAAATTTTTTCAAAGTTGTTTTTTATAGAAAATTTTGTCAAAATATTATTTCTATAAAAAGTTTTGTCAAAATTTTATTTCTATAGCAAATTTTATCAAGTTTTTATTTCTATAAAAAATTTATTCAAAATTTTATTACTATAGAAATATTTTTTTTTTTCTATAGAAAATTTAGTCAAAATTTTATTTCTATAGAAAATTGAGTTAAAATTTTGTTTCTATAGAATATTTTGCAAAATTTTATTTCTATAGAAAATTTTGCAAAATTTTGTTTGTTACACAAAAAATTTTTTTCAAAATTTTATTTCTATTGATAATTCTATTTCTATAAAAATTTAAGTCAAAATTTTATTTCTATAGAAAATTTTGCCAAAATTTTATAGTAATAGATTTTTTTTATTAGAAAATTTGGTCAAAATTTTATTTCTATAGAAAATTTTGTCAAAATTTTATTTCTATAGAAAATTTAGTCAAAATTTAGTTTCTGTAGAATATTTTGCAGAATTTTATTTACTACACAAACATTTTTCTAAAATTGTATTTGTATTGATAATTTTTTTCAAAGTTTTATTTCTATAAGAAAAAATTGTCAAATTTTTTTTCTATAGCAAATTTTCTCAAATTTTTTTTTCTTACTGATGCTCACTGATACTCACTGCTATAAAAAATGTATTCAAAATTTTATTACTATAGAAATATTTTTTCTATATAAAATTTAGTCAAAATTTTAATTCTTTACAAAATTTTGTCATTTTTTTTTATTTCTTTAGAATATTTTGCAAAATTTTATTTCTATAGAAAATTTTGCAAAATTTTGTTTGCTACACATTTTTTTTTAATTGTATTTCTATTGATAATTTTTTCAAACTTTTATTTCTATAAAAAATTTTGCCAAATTTTATTTCTATAAAAATTTTATTCAACATTTTATTTCTATATATTTGGTCAAAATTTGATTTCTATAGAAAATGTTGCCAAAATTTTATTTCTATAGAAAATTTAGCAAAATTTTGTTTCTGTAGAAAATTTTCCAAAATTTTATTTCTATATAAATTATTGCAAAATTTTATTTACTAGACAATTTTTTTCCACAATTGTATTCAGCGAGCATACAATTTTGGAAAAAGTGCTGCTAAGTCGAAAACTTGTAGCAATGACTCAAATTTTCATTTTTTTTTTCAATGAATGAATCCTAAATGCATTTTTGCGAAATTGTCTAAACAATTATAAATATTTCCCAAATATTGCCCGAGTTTTGTAGAAGTCTGATTTGAGATTTTATTAAAATGTAGATCTAAATACAAAGTTGTGCAGAGTATACTATAATCGGCCCGTCCGACTTTAGACTTTTCTTGAATTTTTATTTTTCGTTAAAATTGTGTTACGTCCCATAACGTTAGATTTAAAATTTAAGTACATAGATTTTATAGAAGTATATACAATATTGTCTAAATCGATTCAAATTCATGCATATGGAAATAAAAACCGTTATATAGCTCGCAACAAATTTAAAGGATTTGAGATAGTATCAACAATTTTGGTCCACAAATACATATACTGTTGGTATCTTCTCATATTATGATGGGTAATTATATCATTATTTTATTTATTAAACATTGCCCTAAATTTGACATATATAGTTCAATTGGCATCTAATGTGAAATTAAGACCTTTTTTTTGCACACATAAATAAATACGATAATTTATATCGATCCACTTACGGTACCCCCACAATAGAACTACAAATTAGTGGTATTAAAATGAGATTTAGTTATATTACCCGGAGTCGACTCCGGACTCGGATTTGGAGTCGAGCTGATGAAAAATACTGGAGTCGGAGTCGAGCAAAATTGGCTCGACTCCACAGCCCTGCTAAAAACCGTCCATTTTCTAAATTCTTATCTGTTATTTGTCCGTCCATTGTATTTCCAGTTCTAATAGCAAATTTCTTGCATGTGTTTGCCCTTAGCCTAAATAGTCTCATTCATTGCAAAGGATTAGCTATGAACTTATGTACCATCCCCATCGATATGAGCCATATAAATTAACAGTGATATATATATATGAAAATATATACTCATAGATATAAGCTCCTTTGGGGGAATATAATTCAATTTGTGAAATACCAAAACCAAAAAAAAAAAAAAAAACAAAAATAAAAAAATCACATAATAATACCAACAACCTCGGTAAAGGATTACAGATATAAATATAAGAGAAAGAGATGTATAGGAAAGAATTTTTGGTAATATCCTTACCCTGGCATTATTGACCGGTAGCCAATTAGAGTTGGGACCACTTTGTTCTTTGAAATTGCCCTCAAATGTATCCGCAATATCCTGGCGATGGATTGATGTATAGTAACAACAGCAAGAGTAGCAGCAGCACCAAGAAAAAGAGAAATAAAAAAGAGCACACACACATTCACATGTATCCACATACAAAACATATATAGAAAATTGGTTTAATAAATTTAATGGAAGTCGTCTTTGCCTCCGCCTTAACTGAATACAAAACCAAAAATCCTTGATAACCATTTGGCCCACATAGCAATTGCATAGTCTGGTTCACACACACAAAAATGCAAAAAAAAACATGTAAACGGAAAAGGATAAATAAAGAGTTAGTCAGATTTTTTTAACAACGGATTTTATTTATTTTTTGTTTTTTTTGAAAGGACTTTCCGAAAAAAAACGAAAAAACCAAAGTAATTTCAATTTTTGCGGATGAGACCGGCCAATGTTAGCCAATATATGCGAGATTGCTTTGTGGTACAGAAAACGGATATTCAAAAGGATAGCGAGAAGTGGTCATGCTTCAGACCAGAGCAATCAACGTAAAAGAGAATAACCAACAAACAAAATAAACAAGGACAATAAATGTTGAACACTCACCTGCAATGAGAATGCACAAACTGCTGATCCAGGAATTGAATTTGCTGGTGTATTAAAAACGCCATAAATCAATTTGGCGCTTGAGTGACCGTAATGTCCTTCGACAAGATTACTAGCAGATTCTGTAAAAAAAAAAACAAAAAAGGATAATAAAAATGCCAAAAGTGAGCAAGAGAGTATTAAAATGGAACACCAATATAGTGTTAGAGTAGCTAAAGGAATTTTAAGGAAATAATGTAAGAGAGATAGGCAGAGGGGGGTGGGTGCGGGAAAGAATTTTCCAAATCTGATATTACAAAAAATGTCGGAAATTTCTGAAATTCCGACATTTAATGGAAGCCTAAATGATAAAGTTTTTGCTATGACATCAATTATACCTTGTACAATTAGGGATGTCATTTTATTATAGGAGTTTGTTATTCATTGGAATTGGTCATAAGGGTATAAAATAAAAAAAATAATTGGGGGTATGGGATTTTCCAGATTTGATATCTCGGACATTTAAGCTAAGCCTAAATAAGAAAAAAAAAGTTTTTATATTATACCTTACATTTTATCTCATTAGGGATTTCATTATATTATAGGGATTTGATATTCTTGGGATTTTTTATATGGGTATTGGGAGAAATGACCAAATCTTATATCAAAAATTTTTTGAAATTTTCGAAACTCCGAAATTTCCAACACCGATATTTAATTTAAGCCTACATTAAGAAAGTTTTCGATATGGATACCTTACATACTATACCAATAGGGATGCCATTATATTATGGGATTTTGATATTCTTTGGATTAGTTTTGTGAGGAAGTAGTTTTCCAAATCTGATATAATAAATATTGAGAATTTCCGAAACTACGATATTTAATCTGAGACTAAATAAGAAATGGTTTTGTATGATGTTTGGCATTTTGTGCCATTAGGGATGCCATTTTATCATAACATTTTGAAATTCTTCGAATTTATAATGGGAAAAGAAAGGAAACAATTTTAAAATGTGATATAAGAAAAAATATTGGAAATTTCCAACTCCGAAATTTAAATTAGTCCTATATAAGAAAGTTTTTGATATGATACCTTACATATTATACCACTAGGGATGCCATTATACTATGGGATTTTGATATTCTTGGGATTAGTTTCGTGAGTGAAGGAAGGAGTTTTCCAAATCTGATATAAAAAATATTGAGAATTTCCGAAACTACGATATTTAATCTGAGACTAAATAAAAAAATGGTTTTATATGATATCTGGCATTTTGTACCATTAGGGATGCCATTATATCATAGCATTTTGATATTTTTGTTATATGGCTAATGTGTTATTATATGGCTAATGTGTTGGAGGAATTTTCCAAATCTGATATAAAAATTCGATATTTAAGCCTAACTAAGAAAGTTTTTGATGATGATATCTTCTATATATTACTATTAGGGATGTCATTTATTATAGGATTTAGATATTCTTGGGATTATTATATAAGGAAAGGGAGGAAGAAATTTTCTAGATGTGATATAGAATTTTTTTGTTTTTGGCATTTCCGAAACTTCGATATTTAATCTAAGCCTAAATGAGAAGATCTAGAGATGCCACTATATTATAGGATTTCGATATCCTTGGGATTATATATGGGTAAAGGAATTTACCGATTTAAATATTAAAAAATATCGAAAATTTCCAACTCCAAAATTCAATCAGAGCTTAAATATGAATATTTTTTATATTACATTTTACATATTATACTGTTAGGGATGCCATTATATTATAAAATTTTGAAATTTTTGGGATTTATTATTGGAAAACGAAGAAAATAATTTTCAAATGTGATATAGAAAACTATCAGAAATTTCCAACTCCGAAATTTAATTTAGCCCTATATAAGAAAGTTTTTGATATGATACCTTACATATTGTACCATTAGGGATGCCATAATTGTATAGGATTTTGATATTTGTGGGATATTTTATCTAAGCATAAATAACTAGATTTTTGCTGATACCTCATTAGGGATGTCATTATATTATGGGATTTTTATATTCTTTCAAATTTTATATGAAATATTCCAAATCTGATATCCTAATCTAAGAAATTTAAACTAAATCTAAATAAGCATTTTTTTATTTCTAACGTATTATTTCTGTAGAAAATTTCGATAAAATTTTATTTCTATAGAAAATTTTGTTAAAATTTTAATTCTATAGAAAATTTTGACAAACTTTTATTTCAATAGAAAATATGTGTAAAAATTTTGTTTCTATAGAAAATTTTGTCAAAATTTTATTTCGATAGAAAATTTTGTCAGAATTTTATTTCTATAGAAAATTTTATCAAACTTTTATTCCAATAGAACATTTTGTCAAAATTTTATTTCTGTAGAAAATTTGTCAAAATTTTATTTCTATAAAGACTTTTGTCAAAATTTTATTTCTATAGAAAATTTTGTCAAAATTTTATTTCTATAGATAATTTTGTTAAAATTTTATTTCTATAGAAAATTTTGTCAAAATTTTATTTCTATAGAAAATTTTGTCAAAATTTTATTTCTATAGAAATTTAAACTAAATTTAAACTAAAATTTAAACTAAATCTAAATAAGAAATTTTTTTTATTTCTAACATATTATTTCTGTAGAAAATTTCGATAAAATTTTATTTCTATAGAATAGTTTGTCAAAAATTTTAGAAAATTTCGATAAAATTTTATTTCTATAGAAAAGTTTGTCAAAAATTTTATTTCTATAGAAAATTTTGTCAAAATTTTGTTTCTATAGAAAAATTTGTCAAAATTGTATTTCTATTGAAAATTTTGTTAAAATTTTATTTCAATAGAAAATTTTGTCAAAATTTTGTTTCTATAGAAAAATTTGTCAAAATTGTATTTCTATTGAAAATTTTGTTAAAATTTTATTTCAATAGAAAATTTTGTTAAAATTTTATTTCTATAGAAAATTTTGTCAAAAATTTAATTTCTATAAAAAATTTCGTCAAAATTTTATTTCTATAGAAAATTTGGTCACAATTTTGTTTCTATGGAAAATTTTGTTAACATTTTATTTCTATAGAAAATTTTGTCAAAATTTTATTTCTATAGAAAATTTTGTCAAAATCTTATTTCGATAGAAAATTTTGTCAAAATTTTATTTCTATAGAAAATTTTGTCAAAATTTTATTTCTATAGAAAATTTTGTTAAAATTTTACTTCTATAGAACATATTGACAAACTTTTATTTCAGTAGAAAACTTTGTCAAACTTTTATTTCAATAGAAATTTTATTTCAATAGAAAATTTTGTCAAAATTTTATTTCTATAGAACAATTTGTCAAAATTTTATTTCTATAGAAAATTTTGTTAACATTTTATTTCGATAGAAAATTTTGTTAAGATTTTATTTCTACAGAAAATTTTGTCAAAATTTTATTTCTATAAAAAATTTTGTCAAAAATTTAATTTCTATAAAAAATGTTGTCAAAATTTTATTTCTATAGACAATTTTATCAAACTTTTATTCCAATAGAAAATTTTGTCAAAATTTTATTTCTACAGAAAATTTTGTCAAAAATTTAATTTCTATAGAAAATTTTGTCAAAATTTTATTTCTATGGAAAATTTGGTTAAAATTTTATTTCAATAGAAAATTTTGTCAAAATTTTGTTTCTATAGAAAAATTTGTCAAAATTGTATTTCTATTGAAAATTTTGTTAAAATTTTATTTCAATAGAAAATTTTGTTAAAATTTTATTTCTATAGAAAATTTTGTCAAAAATTTAATTTCTATAAAAAATTTCGTCAAAATTTAATTTCTATAGAAAATTTTGTCACAATTTTGTTTCTATGGAAAATTTTGTTAACATTTTATTTCTATAGAAAATTTTGTCAAAATCTTATTTCGATAGAAAATTTTGTCAAAATTTTATTTCTATAGGAAATTTTTTTCAAAATTTTATTTCTATAGAAAATTTTGTTAAAATTTTACTTCTATAGAACATATTGACAAACTTTTATTTCAGTAGAAAACTTTGTCAAACTTTTATTTCAATAGAAATTTTATATCAATAGAAAATTTTGTCAAAATTTTATTTCTATAGAACAATTTGTCAAAATTTTATTTCTATAGAAAATTTTGTTAACATTTTATTTCGATAGAAAATTTTGTTAAGATTTTATTTCTACAGAAAATTTTGTCAAAATTTTATTTCTATAAAAAATTTTGTCAAAAATTTAATTTCTATAAAAAATGTTGTCAAAATTTTATTTCTATAGACAATTTTATCAAACTTTTATTCCAATAGAAAATTTTGTCAAAATTTTATTTCCACAGAAAATTTTGTCAAAAATTTAATTTCTATAGAAAATTTTGTCAAAATTTTATTTCTATGGAAAATTTTGTTAAACGTTTATTTCAATAGAAAATTTTGTCAAACTTTTATTTCTATAGAAAATTTTATCAAGCTTTTATTCCACAATACAAAATTTTGTCAAAATTTTATTTCTATAGAAATTTTATCAAACTTTTATTCCAATACAAAATTTTGTTAAAATTTTATTTCTATAGAAAAATTTCTTAAAATTTTATTTCCATAGAATTTTTTTTTTCAAAAATTTATTTTAATATTAATTTTTGTCAAAATTTTATTTCTATAACAAATATTGTCAAAATGTTATTTTTCTAAAACTGCTACAAAAATCAATTCTAGAGTTCTCCCATCTCAATATTTATTTTTAAAATTCATATGGAAATTTTTAAGTATTAAAATTTATCAATATCTCAAATTCCATTTAATTTCTTAATAACTACCCGATTCGAATTTCGAAATTCAAACTACGAAATTTTTTTTAACAAGTGAAAAAATTTTATTAAAATATATAAAATAAATTAAATATTATAAAAAACGGGTTATTGGCTCATTTTTCTGACATCGTCGTTTATAATACATACAAGTTAAACATTTTTGAAATTAACCTACACTTTCTCTCCTGATGGTTTAACATTTTTTGTGTATACCAACCCTAGTATTTCATTTTTACAAATTTCTATTTCTGTCAGAGTTGTCTTAAACTACAAACATAAATTAATTATTCTCTTAGTTTTTTTCATTTTAGATTATCCCACAAAATCACTACAAAATCTCCATTAAAAAAGACTATCTAAAAACATCCCTATTTTTGAGTAGTTACTTATATATTTTTCAAATATCTTAAAAACTAAATTTACACTTAATTTATTGTCTTTTACCCATAATGTAATCAATCTTATAAAATAAATATTGTATACTTACGGATTTCATTGAAATAGAATGGATAATCGCCTGGTATAGAACAATTTAAACGTGATTTCAAATATGATGTCCAACGATTACGGAAACGATGTGGTCCACCTTTATCCCATTTACAAACTCGAGCTACACGCGAGAATATTGACTGTAAAGAGAGGGAGAGTGGAAGGGAGAAAAAAACATTAAGTAACCCAAAAAAATGAATAAGAGGAAGTCGCCAGTAATTAATCACCATTTACAGGAAGAATTTGACGTTTTTCTTTTTTTGTAGAAAACGCAAGTGAAATTCCAAAGAAAGGCCATGAAAATATCCATAAAACACAAGGGAAACTCTCAAGACGTGTTTTTCAAAGATTTCGTAAAGGAAACTTTTTTTGAATTCTAGATGGATGTGGTGGCAAGTATTTGATTTCCGCCTACCAAAAGCCAACAAAAAATACGATATTGAATGACTTATGGAGGTCATGAAATTTGACATTTTTGTGTTGCATACTTTTGGGATTGGTGAAAAAATTTCCAAAAAGGTCTAATAATGTTACACGAGTTATCTCAAAAAAAAAACTAATAAATATATAAACAAAAGGTTGTGAAATAAAAAACGGAAAGTATTTGGGATAAAACTGTCTGAGTCTTAACCTTAAATATTGCTACAAATATTTATTTATTTACAAATGTTGAATTTTTCATACTATAAAAAAATTGATCTTAAGCGCAAAAATCTAACGGGTAATTAAATTTAAATCAAGGAACATTAAAATAAAATAGAATAAATAAAATAAAGCTAAATTAAATTAAATTTGAATATTTTCAGTCAAAATTTTATTTCTATAGAAAGTTTTGTCAAAATTTTATTTCTATAGAGAATTTTGTCAAAATTTTATTTCTATAGAAAATTTTGTCAAAATTTTATTTCTATAGATAATTTTGTCAAAATTTTATTTCTATAGAAAATTTTGTCAAAATTTTATTTCTATAGAAAATTTTGTCAAAATTTTATTTCTATAGAAAATTTTGTCAAAATTGTATTTCTATAGAAAATTTTGTCAAAATTGTATTTCTATAGAAAATTTTGTCAAAATTTTATTTCTATAGAAGATTTTATCAAAATTTTATTTCTATCGAAAATTTTGTCAAAATTGTATTTGTATACAAAATTTGTCAAAATTTTACTTTTATGGAAAATTTTGTCAAAATTTTCTTTTTTTTTTTGGAAAATTTGTTCAAAATTTTAGTTCTATACAATAATTTGTCAACAATTTATTTCTATAGAAAATTTCTATAGAAAATTTTCTCACAATTTTATTTCTATAGAAAATTTTCTCAAAATTTTATTTCTATAGAAAACTATAGCAAGATTTTTTTCTATAGAAAATTATATCAAGATTTTATTTCTATAGAAAATTTTGTCACAATTTTATGTCTATAGAAAATATTGTCAAAATTTTATTTTTATAGATAATTTTGTCAAAATTTTATTTCTATAGAAATTTTTATCAAAATTTTATTTCTATAGAAAATTTTGTCAAAATTTAATTTCCATAGAAAATTTTGTTAAAATTTTATGTCTGTAGAAAATTTTGTCAACATTTTATGTCTATAGATATTTTTGTCAAAATTTTATCAAAATTTTATTTCTATAGAAAATTTTGTCAAAATTTTATTTCCATAGAAAATTTTGTTAAAATTTTATTTCTATAGAAAATTTTGTCAAAATTTTATGTCTATAGAAAATTTTGTCAAAATGTTATGTCTATAGAAAATTTTTGTCAACATTTTATGTCTATAGAAAATTTTGTCAAAATTTTGCACCTATAAAAAAAATTTGGTCAAAGTTTTATTTCTATAGAAAATTTTGTCAAAATTTTATGTCTATAGAAAATTTTGTCAAAATGTTATGTCTATAGAAAATTTTGTACCTATAAAGAATTTGGTCAACATTTTATTTCTATAGAAAAGTTTGCCAAAATTTTATTTCTATAGAAAATTTTGTCACAATTATATGTCTATAGTAAATATTGTCAAAATTTTGTGACTATAGAAAATACTGTCAAAATTTTATTTCTATAGAAAATTTTGTCATGATTTTATTTCTATAGACAATTTTGTCAAAATTGTATTTCTATAGAAGATTTTATCAAAATGTTATTTCTATCGAAAATTTTGTCAAAATTTTATTTCTATAGAAAATTTTCGCAAAATTTTTTGTTCTATAGAAAATTTTGTCAATTTTTTTTCTACAGAAATTTTGTCAAGAATTTTTTATTTCAATAGAAAATTTTGTCAAAATTTTATTTCTATAGAAAATTTTGTCAATTTTTTTTCTACAGAAATTTTGTCAAGAATTTTTTATTTCTATAGAAAATTTTGTCAAAATTTTAGTTCTGTAGAAAATTTTGTCAAAATTTTATTTCTATAGACGATTTTATCAAAATTTTTTTTCTATAGAAATTTTTGTAAAAATTTTATTTCTATAGAAAATTTTGTCAAAAATTTTATTTCTATAGAAAATTTGTCAAAATTTTATATCTATAGAAAATTTTGTCAAAATTTTAGTTCTATAGAAAATATGTCAAAATTTTATTTCTATAGAAAATTTTGTCAAAATTTTAGTTCTATAGAATAATTTGTCAACAATTTATTTCTATAGAAAATTTTCTTACAATTTTCAACAATTTATTTCTATAGAAAATTTTCTCACAATTTTATTTCTATAGAAAATTTTCTCAAAACTTTATTTCTATAGAAAATTATAGCAAGATTTTTTTCTATAGAAAATTATAAAATCTTGAATTTTATTTCTATAGGAAATTTTGTCACAATTTTATGTCTATAGAAAATATTGTCAAAATTTTATTTTTATAGATAATTTTTTCAAAATTTTATTTCTGTAGAAATTTTTATCAACATTTTATTTCTATAGAAAATTTTGTCAAAATTTTATTTCTATAGAAAATTTTGTTAAAATTTTATATCTATAGAAAATTTTGTCAACATTTTATGTCTATAGAAAATTTTGTCAAAATTTTGCACCTATAAAAAATTTGGTCAAAATTTTATTTCTATAGAAAATTTTGTCAAAATTTTATGTCTATAGAAAATTTTTTCAAAATGTTATGTCTATAGAAAATTTTTGTCAAAATTTTATGTCTATATCAAAATTTTGCACCTATAAAAAAATTTGGTCAAAGTTTTATTTCTATAGAAAATTTTGTCAAAATTTTATGTCTATAGAAAATTTTGTCAAAATGTTATGTCTATAGAAAATTTTGTACCTATAAAGAATTTGGTCAACATTTTATTTCTATAGAAAAGTTTGCCAAAATTTTATTTCTATAGAAAATTTTGTCACAATTATATGTCTATAGTAAATATTGTTAAAATTTTGTGACTATAGAAAATACTGTCAAAATTTTATTTCTATAGAAAATTTTGTCATGATTTTATTTCTATAGACAATTTTGTCAAAATTGTATTTCTATAGAAGATTTTATCAAAATGTTATTTCTATCGAAAATTTTGTCAAAATTTTATTTCTATAGAAAATTTTCGCAAAATTTTTTGTTCTATAGAAAATTTTGTCAATTTTTTTTCTACAGAAATTTTGTCAAGAATTTTTTATTTCAATAGAAAATTTTGTCAAAATTTTATTTCTTGTTTTTTGTTGATATTGTTGACCTTTTATTTTAATTTTTATGATTTTTATCTCATAATCTCGGCTGTAGGTCTATAAATTAAACTCGAAATTGTTGGTTTCTAGTTTTTTATTTTCCGATATTTCGGTTGACTTCGTCAGACCGTTTTCAAGGCTACAAATTACAAAATTAAACAAAAGTTAATTACAAAATTCACAAATTAAAGTCAAACTATTGTCATTTACATTTTATCCGATGTCTTGTTACTTCGCTGTCTGGTTTTCTACTGGTGATCACTTTCTCCTGTGTTTTTGTATCGTATGTCGATATATTCTCGCGCAGTTCTCAATATCTTTTTTATAGTTTATTCTCTCGTTAGTGGGAGTGTTAATTATGTGTAACATTTCCAGAGTAAATCTTCGTCTGTAGTTGTTTTCCTTGCATAGGATTTCTACGTTATTAAAGTTAGGTTTGTGACCAGTCAATGTACAGTGGGCCGCAAGTGCTTTTTTTTGTTCCATTGGTTTGTCTGTTGTTTTTATATCCGATTTATGTGAAGACAATCTTGTTTTTAATTTTGTCATTGTCGTACCAATATATGTCTTTTGGCATAAGTTGGATTTGTCACCGTTGCATTTTATCTTATATACTACGTTGTGTTGGTCTTCATTCTTAATTTTTGTTTTTGTTTTACTAAATAATCCGTTGACAGTGTTTGTAGTTTTTAACGCGAGTTGATATTTTTCTTTATTGTATATGTCAGACTTGGACAGTCTCTCGGAGAAGTTTGGTATATATGTCACTGGTTTGTATATTTTTGAATCCTTTTTCTTGGTCAATTCTCGGTTGTTGTGTAGGTTGGCTTTTACTTTTGATAAGAGTTGATATATCGCCATCGTACAATTTATGTAAATACATAGTAGGTATATTAAGAAATATAACACTTGACTCTAAATATAATGTTAAGGACTCTGCGGATTTTAAGACAAGATTGGAAAATATGACGATTGAAGATGATGAAGTTTTAATATCCTTTGACGTGGTGTCATTATTTCCAAGCATCCCGGTAAAGCTAGCAATTCAGACGATTGAAAGAAAATGGACCATAATTGAGCAGTATACGAACATGACGAAGGATTTATTCATAGATTTAATTACATTTTGTATCAAGGACACCAGATATTTTAAATTCGAGGACAAGATTTATGAGCAATTAAAAGGTATGCCAATGGGTTCCCCTGCTTCACCAATTGTAGCAGACATTATTATGGAGGAACTTTTAGACGAAGTATTCAAAAATATTACTAAACCACCGATATTAACAAAATACGTAGATGACATCTTCGCAATCATAAAGGCATCAGAAGTCGACGAAACACTAAAGGCCTTAAACTCATTTAATAGACAAATTCAATTTACAAAGGAATTAGAACAGGACAATAAACTACCATATCTTGACGTAATAATACATAGACAAGGAAACCAACTGAGACTAAATTGGTACCAAAAACCAACGGCTTCTGGGAGACTGCTCAATTTTTACTCTAAGCACAGTAAACGTATAATAATCAATACAGCGACAAATTTCATACGAAGGATATTTAATATTAGTGATCCAGAATTTCATTCTGAAAATGAAAATAAAATTAAACGAATTCTCCAAGACAACAATTTCCCACAACGAACGATATATCAACTCTTATCAAAAGTAAAAGCCAACCTACACAACAACCGAGAATTGACCAAGAAAAAGGATTCAAAAATATACAAACCAGTGACATATATACCAAACTTCTCCGAGAGACTGTCCAAGTCTGACATATACAATAAAGAAAAATATCAACTCGCGTTAAAAACTACAAACACTGTCAACGGATTATTTAGTAAAACAAAAACAAAAATTAAGAATGAAGACCAACACAACGTAGTATATAAGATAAAATGCAACGGTGACAAATCCAACTTATGCCAAAAGACATATATTGGTACGACAATGACAAAATTAAAAACAAGATTGTCTTCACATAAATCGGATATAAAAACAACAGACAAATCAATGGAACAAAAAACAGCACTTGCGGCCCACTGTACATTGACTGGTCACAAACCTAACTTTAATAACGTAGAAATCCTATGCAAGGAAAACAACTACAGACGAAGATTTACTTCGAGAGAATAAACTATAAAAAAGATATTGAGAACTGCGCGAGAATATATCGACATACGATACAAAAACACAGGAGAAAGTGATCACCAGTAGAAAACCAGACAGCGAAGTAACAAGACATCGGATAAAATGTAAATGACAATAGTTTGACTTTAATTTGTGAATTTTGTAATTAACTTTTGTTTAATTTTGTAATTTGTAGCCTTGAAAACGGTCTGACGAAGTCAACCGAAATATCGGAAAATAAAAAACTAGAAACCAACAATTTCGAGATTAATTTATAGACCTACAGCCGAGATTATGAAAATTTTGTCAATTTTTTTCTACAGAAATTTTGTCAAGAATTTTTTATTTCTATAGAAAATTTTGTCAAAATTTTAGTTCTGTAGAAAATTTTGTCAAAATTTTATTTCTATAGACGATTTTATCAAAATTTTTTTTCTATAGAAATTTTTGTAAAAATTTTATTTCTATAGAAAATTTTGTCAAAATTTTATTTCTATAGAAAATTTGTCAAAATTTTATATCTATAGAAAATTTTGTCAAAATTTTAGTTCTATAGAAAATATGTCAAAATTTTATTTCTATAGAAAATTTTGTCAAAATTTTAGTTCTATAGAATAATTTGTCAACAATTTATTTCTATAGAAAATTTTCTCACAATTTTCAACAATTTATTTCTATAGAAAATTTTCTCACAATTTTATTTCTATAGAAAATTTTCTCAAAACTTTATTTCTATAGAAAATTATAGCAAGATTTTTTTCTATAGAAAATTATAAAATCTTGAATTTTATTTCTATAGGAAATTTTGTCACAATTTTATGTCTATAGAAAATATTGTCAAAATTTTATTTTTATAGATAATTTTTTCAAAATTTTATTTCTGTAGAAATTTTTATCAACATTTTATTTCTATAGAAAATTTTGTCAAAATTTTATTTCTATAGAAAATTTTGTTAAAATTTTATATCTATAGAAAATTTTGTCAACATTTTATGTCTATAGAAAATTTTGTCAAAATTTTGCACCTATAAAAAATTTGGTCAAAATTGTATTTCTATAGAAAATTTTGTCAAAATTTTATGTCTATAGAAAATTTTTTCAAAATGTTATGTCTATAGAAAATTTTTGTCAAAATTTTATGTCTATAGAAAATTTTGTCAAAATTTTGCACATTTAAAAAAGTTTGGTCAAAATTTTATTTCTATAGAAAATTTTGTCAAAATGTTATGTCTATAGAAAATTTTGTCAAAATTTTATGGCAATAGAAAATTTTGTCAAAATTTTATGTTTATAGAAAATTTTGTCAAAATTTTGTACCTATAAAAAATTTGGTCAAAATTTTGTTTCTATAGAAAAGTTTGTCAAAATTTTATTTCTATAGAAAATTTTGTCACAATTATATGTCTATAGTAAATATTGTCAAAATATTGTGACTATAGAAAATATTATTAACATTTTATTTCTATAGAAAATTTTGTCATGATTTTATTTCTATAGACAATTTTGTCAAAATTTTATTTCTATAGAAAATTTTGTCAAAATCGTAATTCTGTAGAAAATTTTGTCAAAATCGTAATTCTATAGAAAATTTTGTCAAAATTGTATTTCTATAGAAAATTTGTCAAAATTTTACTTTTATGGAAATTTTTTTCAAAATTTTATTTTCATGGAAATTTTTTTCAAAAATTTAGTTTCATGGAAAATTTTTTTAAAAATTTATTTTTTTGGAAAATTTTTTGAAAATTTTAGTTCTATAGAATATTTTGTCAGCATTTTATTTCTATAGACAATTTCGTTAAATTGTATTTATGTAGACAATTTCGTCAAAATGTTATCGCTACAGTAAATTTTCTCAAAAGTTTATTTCTATGGAAATTTTTCTCAAAAGTGTATTTCTATAGAAAATTTTCTCAAAATTTTATTTCTATAGAAAATTATATCAAGATTTTATTTCTATAGAAAATTATATCAAGATTTTATTTCTATAGAAAATTTTGTCACAATTTTATGTCTATAGAAAATATTGTCAAAATGTTATTTTTATAGATAATTTTGTTATTGGAAAAAATATTAAAACAAATCAATAATCGATTGTTTCTATGACCTCAAGCCGAACAAAATTAATAATCAGAATTTTATTTCTATAGAAAATTTTATCAAATTTTATTTCTATAGAAAATTTTGTCAACATTTTATGTCTATAGAAAATTTTGTCAAAATTTTGCACCTATAAAAAATTTTGTCATAATTTTATTTCTATAGAAAATTTTGTCAAAACTATATGTCTATAGAAAATTTTGTTAAAATGTTATGTCTATAGAAAAATTTATCAAAATTTTATGTCAATAGAAAATTTTGTCAACATTTTATGTTTATAGAAAATTTTGTCAACATTTTGTACCTATAAAAAATTTGGTCAAAATTTTATTTCTATAGAAAATTTTTTCAAAATTTTATTTGTATAGAAAACTTTCTCAAAATTTTAGTTCTATAGACAATTTTATCAAAATGTTATTTCTATAGAAAATTATACAAATTTTTTATTTCTATGGAAAATTTTGTAAAAATTTATTTGGATATAAAATTTTGACAAAATTTTATTTTGATAGAAAATTTTGACAACATTTTGTTTCTATAGAATTATATTTCAACATAAAAATTTATTTGATTTCTATTGCAAATTTTCATAAAATTTTATTTCTATGTAAAATTTTGTAAAAATTCTATATCTATGAAAAATTTGCTCAAAATTTTATTTCTTTAGAAAATTGGGGTTTTATTAAAAAAAATGATTTGGACAATACAAATAAATGGAAAACCGAAAACTGTTTTTAAATAAGTTATGAAGAGACCGAAGTAAAATATACTTAATTGAATGAATTAAATCAAAGTTCATTAATTTGACTTTATTTGACTTAAATTGAAATGAAATTCATTGTAACTGGATGGTTAATTAATTGATATGATTTAATAGTAAATTTATTAAGATTTTACTATGAAAAAACAACTAGAGCTCTCCACCAAATAAAAAGAGGTTAAATTCCTACTAACTAATCAGATTCCATTTTGTTGGTTGAAATAAAGTTCTCTTCTTTATAAGTCTCATATTTTATGCCACTTAATTAGCAGACTTCATCTCATTTTTACGAGGAAAATTATCATCATTGCTACCAGGCCAGAGATGGAGGGGATGGCAACATTATTATCATGACCATAACTGTTGGCTACATTATAGATAACCAGACTCTGCGAGTGTCATGTCGTCTTTTCCAGAATTTGAAATATTTATATTCTGAAATATTTATAACCTTCATCTAGTTAGCCACTCAACCAGCCAGCCAGCTAGCCAACCAACCAGTCAGCCAGCCTTCCATTCAGCCTGTCTGTTTGCCTAGTAATCTCAAAAAAAAAATAAAAAAACGGAATAAAATGAAATAGTTAAGGCATAATAAAACAAAACAAAAAACTTAAGCATGCTATTTATTTTCTATTTATGAGCAATTCCCCTAACAAGTATCCAATTTTACAAATTCTCCTTGGTGATGGTTAGTTCTTTTATTTTTGGTAACACAGGGTAATACTTACTTTGCCGCAATTTATAAATTCCACTGCTGTCTCACGAAACATAAAATATACAAAATCGCCTTGGGTAAAGGAGCTGACAAAATTTGGTGCTGCAAAAAATAAAACACAGAGAACGGATTAAACAAAAGGAATTAGTAAAAGCTGATGAAAAGAAATTTATTAAGAGATTTGTTATATTTCACAGTGCTTCATTTTGGGTTATGTATGTATTTTCGGTGATCTTAATAATAAATTTAGTTTATTTAAGAGAGATTCTATTACAAAGCCTATTGTCATATTCATTGGTCATTATTACAACATTCCACGCAGGCTCAGCCATTTTTTGTTCACTAATAGAAAAAAAAATATATACCAAAATCATGAACGGATGGTAATGTTCATGTACACGAAAAATTAAAAAGGAATGTCCATGGTATTGTCTACAGACGTTCACGAACGGCTTAAATTTTTGTTTTTTTTTTTTTTTTTTTGTTTTTTGTTTTCTTTGCCAAGAAAAATCTTAAACTATTCGGTAAATGGTAGATTTTTTACCGTTTGGAAGATTGGAAGAACTCTTAATGGCTAGGTAGGTTTTGTAAAATATTCCTCTTCAGCTAAAAGGTAATTCAAAAAAATTTTATAGAAATAAAATTTTGACAAAATTTTCTTTAGAAATAAAATTTTGACAAAATTTTCTTTAGAAATAAAATATTGACAAAATTTTCTATAGAAATAAAATTTTGACAAAATTTTCTTTAGAAATAAAATTTTGACAAAATTTTCTATTGAAATAAAATTTTGACAAAATTTTCTATAGAAATAAAATTTGGTTGTTGGTTAAGCTACACTTGTAGTTTAGTCAATGCATGACTTTAAGCTGAGATCAAACAAAAAAAAAACAACAATAACGATTGAAGAGAAGCCAACAATAGCAAACAAAACGAATGAAGATAGAGGAAGCACGCTCAAAAACAAACCCAGCCAAATACATTCAAATCGATGATTTGAGTTTGGCAAAGGAAAAGAGATATGCTGGCAAATCTTTTCCTCTGTTGGTTAAGCTATACTTGTAGTTTAGTCAATGCATGGCTTTAAGCTGAGATAAAAAAAAAAAAAAACAATAATAAAAATAAAATTTTGACACAATTTTCTATGAAAATAAAATTTTGGCCAAAGTTCGATAGAAATAAAATTTTGACAAAATTTTCTATGGAAATAAAATTTTGACAAAATTTTCTATGGAAATAAAATTTTGGCCAAAGATTCAATAGAAATCCAATTTTGACAAAATTTTCTACAGAAATAAAATTTTGACAAATTTTCTCTGGAAATAAAATTTTGACAAAATTTTCTATAGAAATAAATTTTTGGCACAATTTTCTATAGAAATAAAATTTTGACAAAATATTCTTTAGAAATAAAATTTTGCCAAATTTTCTATAGAAATAAAATTTTGACAAAATTTTCTATAGAAATAAAAATTTCACAACATTTTCTTTAGAAATAAAATGTTGAAAAAATTTTCCTATAGAAATAAAATTTTTTCTATAGAAATAGAATTTTGACAAAATTTTCTATAGAAATAAAATTTTGACAAAATTTTCTACAGAAATAAAATTTTGACAAAATTTTCTACAGAAATAAAATTTTGACAAAATTTTCTATAGAAATAAAATTTTGACAAAATTTTCTATGAAAATAAAATTTTGGCCAAAGATTCAATAGAAATAAAATTTTGACAAAATTTTCTATAGAAATAAAATGTTGACAAAATATTCTTTAGAAATAAAATATTGACAAAATTTTCTATAGAAATAAAATTTTGGCCAAAGATTCAATAGACATAAAATTTTGGCAAAATTTTCTATAGAAATAAAATTTTGACAATTCTGAGATAGGGAAATTTCAAGTTTTTGCTAGAGATTTCACTCGTGCCAAAAATAATCCACCAAAATTTTAAGAAAGATTTTACCAAAAATCTACCAAATTAAACCAAAATATTTTGAAGTTGTTGATCAAATTTTTGTGGTTAGTACATACAAAAATTTTATTTTATTTGAAATAAATGTTTTATATTTTTATAGAAAAGTTTATTTTTATAGAAAATTTTGTGAACATTTTATTTTTATAGAAAATTTTGTCAAAATTTTATTTTTATAGAAAATTTTGTCAACATTTGATTTCTATAGAAATCGTTCCCAAAAATTCTATTTTTGCAAAAATGTATTTCTATAGAACATTTTTGGCAATTTTTTATAGTAAATTCTTGCAAAACTTTATTTCTATGAACATTTTTGTAAAATTTTATTTCTAAGAAAATTTTTGCAAAATTTCATTTCTATAGAAAATTTCGTCATAATTTTATTCCAGTAGAAGATTTGGTTAAAATTTTATTTCTATAGAAAATTTTACCTCTCAATAGGAAAGTCCATCAATAAGAGTTTTATGGCCAAATTTTGGAAAATCGGGTAATGCATACGTAGATATTAAAGATCTGTATTTTTTATTTTTAAATAAAAATCTTACTGAATTAGTAGTATATTTTTGGAACTGCATAAAATTGTTGTTTTAATGTTATTTTTATACATAATTTAATTCCTTGTGCTTTTATTTAATTCCTTAAATTTTATTTCTATAGAACATTTTTTTATCATTTTTTTATTTCTATCGAAAATTTTGTCAAAATTTTATTTCTATAGAACATTTTGTCAAAATTTTATTTCTTTAGAAAATTTTGTCAAAATTTCATTTCTATAGAAAATTTTTTCAAAATTTAATTTTTATAGAAAATTTTTTTCAAAAAATTTTTTTTTTTTTATAAAAAATTTTGTTAAAATTTTATTTCTATAGAAAATTTTGCAACATAAGCTTTTTGTTGTCAGATCTACACCGTGTGTTCTCCGTTTGACACCACTTGTGTGTTGATTCACTTTCATGAACGGATTATTTTGAAACATGTGGGCCGTTCATGAGTTTTTCAGTCCAATAAGGGATGGATTTGCCGATTAATTGACTTTTAGTCAAAAATAAAATCAAAGTCAACTGTTTGTAGTCTTTGACTTTGACTGAATGATTTTTTATATGTTTTGGAAATTGAGTCAAATCGACTGACGAAAAAGTCGAAAATTCAACATTGAATGAAAACGAGAACATAATGAGAAAACCAATTAGCTCGCATTTAAAATTGTAATTAATTTACAATTTTATTTCTATAGAAAATTTTGTCAAAATTTTATTTCTATAGAAAATTTTAGCAAAATTTTATTTTTATTGAAAATTTTGTAAAAATTTTATTTCTTTAGAAAATTTTGTCACAATTTTATTTCTGTAGAAAATTTTGTCAAAATTTTATTTCTGTAGAAAATTTTGTCAAAATTTTAGTTCTATATAAAATTTTTTCAAAATTTTTTTTATAAAAAATTTTGTTAAAATTTTATTTCTATAGAAAATTTTAGCAAAATTTTATTTCTATTGAAAATTTTGTAAAAATTTTATTTCTAAAGAAAATTTTGTCTAAATTTTATTTCTATGGAAAAT
Organism: Haematobia irritans; assembly: GCF_050003625.1. NCBI lineage: Eukaryota > Metazoa > Arthropoda > Insecta > Diptera > Muscidae > Haematobia > Haematobia irritans. The sequence continues at coordinate 37,031,276 of NC_134398.1, forward strand.
TTTGTCAAAATTTTATTTCTGCAGAAAATTTTGTGAAAATTTTATTTCAATAGAACATTTTGTCAAAATTTTATTCCTTTAGAAAATTTCGTCACAATTTTATTTCTATCGAAAATTTTGTCAAAATTTTATTTCTATAGAAAATTTTGTCAAAATTGTATTTCTATAGAAAATTTTGTCAAAATTTTATTTCTATAGAAAATTTTGTCAACATTTTATTTCTATAGAAAATTTTGTTAAAATTTTATTTCTATAGAAAATTTTAGCAAAATTTTACTTCTGTAGAAAGTTTTATCAAACTTTTATTTCTATCGAAAATTTTGTCAAAATTTTATTTCTATAGAACATTTTGGCAAAATTTTATTTCTTTAGAAAATTTTGTCAAAATTTCATTTCGATAGAAAATTTTGTCAAAATTTCATTTTTATAGAAAATTTTTTTCAGATTTTTTTTTTTATAAAAAGTTTTGTTAAAATTTTATTTCTATAGAAAATTTTGCAACATAAGCTTTTTGTTGTGAGATCTACCCCGTGTGTTCTCCGTTTGACACCACTTGTGTGTTGATTCACTTTCATGAACGGATCATTTTGAAACATGTGGGCCGTTCATGAGTTTTTCAGTCCAATAAGGGATGGATTTGCCGATTAATTGACTTTTAGTCAAAAATAAAATCAAAGTCAACTGTTTGTAGTCTTTGACTAAATGATTTTTTATATGTTTTGGAAATTGAGTCAAATCGACTGACGAAAAAGTCGAAAATTCAACATTGAATGAAAACGAGAACATAATGAGAAAAAATGATTCAACTTGGAAGAAATGATTCTCGTATGTAATTTCCATAAATTAGCATATAAGACCCAAATTTAATCATTTCACCCAGCCAGATCTTACTAGAGACTATGGAAATGTGGATTAGCCAACACTGAAACATATGTATAGTCAGGCTTGTAAGATGGGTATCTGACATTTTCTTTTCAAAAGCATAATAATACCAATTCCTTAATGTTCATGTCCAATTAGCTCGCATTTAAAATTGCAATTAATTTACAATTTTATTTCTATAGAAAATTTTGTCAAAATTTTATTTCTGTAGAAAATTTTGTCAGAATTTTTTTTCTTTAGAAAATTTTGTCACAATTTTATTTCTATCGAAAATTTTGTCAAAATTTTATTTCTATAGAAAATTTTGTCAAAATTTCATTTCTATAGAAAATTTTGTCTAAATTTCATTTCTATAGAAAATTTTTTTTTATGAAAAATTTTGTTAAAATTGTATTTCTATAGAAAATTTTGCAACATAATTTTTTTGTTGTCAGATCTACAACGTGTGTTCTCCGTTTGACACCACTTGTGTGTTGATTCACTTTCATGAACGGATCATTTTGAAACATGTTGGCCGTTCATGATTTTTTCAGTCCAATAAGGGATGGAGTTGCCGATTAATTATCAAAATTTGTTTCTATACAAAATTTTGTTTCTATAGAAAATTTTGTCAAAATTTTATTTCTATAGAAAATTTTGTTAAAATTTTATTTATATAGAAAATTTTGTCAAAATTTTATTTCTATAGAAAATTTTGTCAAAATTTTATTTCTATAGAAAATTTTGTCAAAATTTTATTTCTATAGAAAATTTTTTAAAACTTATATTTCTATAGAAAATGTTGTCAAACAATTTAAAACAAAATTTTATTTCTATAGAAAATTGTGTGGAAATTTTATTTCTATAGAATTTTCTATAGAAAATGTTGTCAAAATTTTATTTCTATAGAAAATTTTGTCAAAATTTTTTTTCTATAGAAAATTTTGTCAAAATTTTATTTCTATAGAAAATTTTGTCAAAATTTTATTTCTATAGAAAATTTTGTCAAAATTTTATTTGTATAGAAAATTTTATCAACATTTTATTTCTATAGAAAATTTTGACAAAATTTTACTTCTATAGAAAATTTTGTCAAAAATTTATTTTTATAGAAAATTTTGTCCAAATTTTATTTCTATAGAAAAATTTGTACAAATTTTCTTTCTAGAGAAAATTTTGCTACATAAGTTTTTTGTTGTCAGATCTACACTGTGTGTTCTCCGCTTGACACCACATGTGTGTTGATTCACTTTCATGAACGGATCATTTTGAAACATGTGGCCGTTCATCAAAGTCGACTGTTTGTAGTCTTTGACTTTAACTAAATGATTTTTTATATGTTTTGGAAATTGAGTCAAATCGACAGACGAAAAAATCGAAAATTCAACATTGAATGAAAACGAGAATATAATGAAATATTTCTATGATAATTCTGAGAGTATGTGTAGGCAAAATAAGTTATTACAAATGTTTTTTTAAGCGGCATTGAAAAGAAACTTTTCGACCAATCGATTTTTTGTCATAAAAAAATAAAAAAGTCAAAATCTACTAATCTTCAAATTAGACTATTCGACTTTTGCTAATTTTTTGAAAATGGTTGACATTGGATGGAAAGGGAAATATAATGAAATTAAAAAAAAAAATAGGATAAAATTAAATAAAATATCTCATAATATCTCATAAATTCTGTAACCATTCACATGTGCTGTTTGTCTGTGGCTGTATTTGTGTGCGTGTAATAGATAATAAAATATTATATTATAATGGCATGTATCCTTAGCAAAAATATGAGCCATAAAAACATATAAACAAATTATTAATCATATTTTATAGTAGCACGAGAAGATAAGAGAACATTTAACCTTATGGCAATGAACTCAAACTCTTGCATTTCTACTTTCATTAGACTCCAAAAATGGTGTGAAAATTTTTGGCCTGAAGGCTGCTTATGTTGTGTTTTTTTTTTGTTTTTGTCTTCTGATGATTACATGAATTTATTACCATATACAAGTGAATTTTCTCTCACTTTTTATATTAGGAATATGAGGAGGGGACTTTGTACACATATACATTTTTCCAAGATATTTTTTGTTGAGAAAAACATTTCTGAGATTTTAATTTAAATTTTATTTGCTTTAAATTTAATTTTATTTTATAGAAAAATAAATAAATAACACATTGTTTATCATAAAGAATAAATAAGTCCTTATCAATAAAGATAATCAAATGTTTTGCAAATGTTTATTGATGTCATTGAACACTAGAGGCATAAAACAAAATAAGCACTTCTACAATTTATGAGAATTCCTCTATCAATGTCAAAATGTTTTCTACAAACAAAAAAAGAAAATATTTATATATAAGCAACAAACGCCAACGATAAGACTATCACCAGTAGTTGTTATAAAAAAAACTATAGAAAATAAGGGGAATCCCTCATCCTAGGTTGAAACCTTATACACACACACACACAAATACAACACAAACATCCATAGACTTGTCCTTTTGCCTATGGACTATCCCAGGTTTTTCTCTATGCATTGAGTCTTGTAGTCTAAACTTAAAAAAAAAAATTGATGGCATTCTAAAAAAAAAAAAACTAACACAAAATGAATTGTATAAATAAACCATAGAAATATGAAAGCCATAAACCTACAACAGCTTTCTTTCTCTTTTCGCTTCTTCTGCTCTTTGTAGAACTATATGGAGAACTAGAATATTTTTGCCATATCATGTCAATGACAGATTGAATGAAATAAATGCTAAAACTATTAGATTATGATTTGAAGGCGGTAATATCATGACGTAGAGTTCAATATAAGAATGTCGGAATATAAATATTTGTACGATGTACAAGTTCATGTCCTTTGATATGTATGCAGGACATGTGCCAATAAAAGTGTAGTCATATTTTCTAACAAATGCTGAACACTTGATAATAGCCATAATAATGATATTGCTTTTTCTCTTGGACCTTATGCCTTTAGGGGAGAACTAAATTAAATGTTTTGAATATTTGTACATGAGGGGGGAGGGGGGGATTCTGGGGGTGGGTAATAAAATAAATGATATTATTTGGAGGAAGGATAAAAAACGCCAATGACTTTATTTAGATTTATTATTTCTTCTTACCCGAAGAGGAAAAATTTAAGATAACTAAATTACCTTAATTTTAGTGCCTGAAAGTATGCAATAATTTAAAACATAAATATATACTCGAGCATGGGGAGTCAGTTAAGCAATATAGCAATGCATGATCGGTGGGTGAAGAAAGCAATAGAGTAGGGGCAGAGAATGAAGCCGGCGAGTCGCGCCAATGATTTTGGCCGCCGCCGACCAGATTTTGCCAGTCAAAGCCGCCACCGAATATGTCGATTCATCTCGACTCAAAATTAGGCGCCAATTAATCAAAAATATTGATTTAAATCAGAAAAAAATTATTAATAATTTTTGTATATTTTTTTGCCAAAATGTTTAACTTTCCACCCACAATCCGTCAGTATCAAGTTACAAAAATTAAGCTCAGAAAATTAAAAATATTAAATTTTGCAAAAAATTTTGCTCAGAAAATTTGAATGAAATGTATATGTGATTGTAAGATTGGTTGTACAGCTAAACACTTTACCATTCGGATAACTTCAAATTGATTTTATAATGGATAATTGTCCGCCGCCGAACAGACAAATTTATATCGGCTTAGCCGTCAAGCCGCCGCCGACGGAGGCAAAAAATTATTGCCAGCCACTGCCGACAAAAATGGGTCGGCTATATTCTCTGAGTACTAGGGTGTCCAAATAACCGGTTTTTTTTGAAAAGACGGTTTTCGGTTTGTCGGAAAATCCGAATTTTTTAAAAACCGGTTTTTGGTTTTTTTATTATGCTCAAAACCGGTTAACAGGTTAAAACCGAAATTATAACAAGTATATACAGCAGTAAGTTCGACCGGGCCGAATCTTAAATACCCACCACCATGAATCAAATATAATAGTTTACTTTGAAAACTCTTCGTCGTAGCGGGTTACTTGATAATATATAGCATTTTAGGGGGTTCGATGACAAATATTTTCCCAAGCAAATCAGTTCAACCAGATACTACCTATGATTTATGAGAATCAATTTTGTTTGAGGTTTAGGGAAATCATAAACATATCGTGTATATGATGAAATAACGCCATGATTTGAAATCTTAAATCTGTAGATTTTTTCCGACATTATTTAAATGAATACGATGAGTAAAATATTACTTTCAATTTCAAGCAATTTTCATGATAAGTGCGCCTGTTATACCACTAAAGAAGTGTTTTCTTTTCTGAGGAACGAAATGACAAGCAAAGTTTTCTTTTGACACAAAATTTTAGAGACAATTGTTGAATCGCTTATCAAAAATTCGGATTAATTTGCTCTAAACGAAAATACTTTAGACGAAAGGGGAATTTCATTTGTCTAAAATTTCATTCCGGTTGAAAATATTTTTTCTTTGGGTGTACCCTCAAGAAGTTAAATCGGTCTATATCGATGCCTTACCAAACGGACCGGTAAAAATAAATGCGATACAGATTTTTGAGGGTCTAAAATTCCAGTATAATTACATTTTTGTGCAAATCCGATAAAAACTACGGTTTCTAGAAGCCCAAGAGTTAAATCTGGATTCGGAGATAAATCGGTCTATGTGGAGGCTATACTAAAACATGGGTCGACACACACCATAGCCGGATTCCAGGAGTCCTAGAAATAAATTCGGGAGTTAGGTCTGTATGAGGGCTATAGCAAAATATGGACCAATAATCACCACATCCTAATGTTCCTCAAATACCTCTAAAATTCCACTTTAAGACGATTTGGGTGAAAACTACGAATTCTAGAAGCCCAAGAAATACAATCGGGAGATCAGTCTATATAGGGGCTATACCAAAACATGGACCGATACAAACCATTTTCGATCCACCTCCTTATGGTCCTAAAATACCTCTGGATTTCTAATTTCCGGCAAATTGGATAAAAACTACGGATTCTAGAAGCCCCAGAAATAAAGTCGGGAGATAGGTATATATGAGGGCTATACCAAAACATGGACCGATAGGCACCATTTGCTACACACCTACTTGTGATCTTAAAATACCTCTAGATTTTCAATTTCAAGCAAATCGGCTAGAAAATATAGTCTCTAGACGCCCAAGAAGTATAATCGGGAGATCGGTCTATATTGGGGTTATACACAAATATGGACCGATACACCTCAATTTCGGCACACTTATTTGTGGTCTCAAAATGCCTCTAGATTTTCAATTTCAGGCAAATCGGATAGAAAATACAGTTCTAGACGCCCAAGAACCAAATCGGGAGATCGGTCTATATGGGGGCTATAACAAAACATGGACCTATACGGACCATTTTCGACACACCTCTTTATGGTCCCAAAATACCTCTAGATTTCCAATTTCAGGCAAATACAGTTTCTAGAAGCCCAAGAAGCAAGATCGGGAGATCGGTCTGTATGGGGGCTATACCAAAACATGGACCGATGGGCACCATTTTCGGCACACCTTTTTATGGTCCTCAAGTACCTCTAGATTTTCAATTTCAGGCAAATTGGATACAAACTACGGTTTTTATAAGCCCAAGACCCCAAATCGAGAAGTCGTTTTATATGGAGACTATATCAAAACTTAGACCGATATAGCCCATCTTCGAACTTGACCTGCCTGCAAACAAAACACCAATCTGTGCCAAATTTCAGGACGATAGCGCCATTATTGAAGGCTGTAGCGTGATTACAACAGACAGACAGAGAGACGGACAGACGGACAGACGGACAAATGTAATCGATGTCGATTGCGAAACACAGTTAATTGATAAACAAATTTAATTAAAAAGTTAATTGGAAATTGGATTGAAATTTAACTTCATAATTGACTGAATCAATTACATGAGTTTCTCAATCGACATCTATTAAATCTTTGATTGAATCAATGAACAAATTAATTGTTTTTTTGCAATCAACATTAATAAATTTTTATTGAATCAATTAAATTTTTAATTGATTCAATCAACAATTTAATTGAAATTTTCAATGCAAATCAATGCAGTTTTTAATCAAATATGCGTTTGATGTCCATTTAAAAGTGTGATTTACACTCGTCGTTCTAGTGATTGAAGACCGTTCAATTAAAAAATAATTGGATCAATTAATTTCGTGATTGAATCATAAAAGTTTTTTTTTATGTACCCTCTCAGTAATGCTGAGTGTTTTAGAGCATCACTATGGGATTTTTACCGTAATGTGGAACGTCGTTCTAACTCGGCTGTAAACGTGAGGCCCCTTGCCATTGCAATCAATATTGAATCGGACAGAACTTAGTGATAGGAGATGTTCACCACTTATTATACCACAATGGACTCATTAGTCTGAATGAACCTGAAATATCGGGCTGCCAATATATCTAACATAAGTTAATTTCCCTTAGAACTACATATATGTGTTCGCCTGAAAGTATACAAAAATTATATTTCATAGCTATATGCTCGCTTTCAGGAAGTAAGCATACATATCAATTAGAAGTGAAAACATTGAAAGAGAAATCAATAATTGGAGTCAATATAGTCAAACGTGGAGATTGGTAGGCAACCAGGGTTGCCATTTTGGTCCGATCGAACCAAAATTGGTCGAAAAAATTATTACATTTTAAATTTGATCCGATGGTCGGACCACATGGAATTTGGTTGATTTTAGTCCATTTTCGTCAAATCGGTAATTTTTCAAAATTTTCAAAATTTTGACAAAAATTTTCTGTAAAAATAAATTTTGACAAAAATTTCTATAGAAATAAAATTTTAACAAAATTTACAATAGAAATAAAATTTTAACAAAATTTTCTATAGAAATAAAATTTTGGCTAAATTATTATAGAAATTGAATTTTGACAAAATTTCCTAATTAAATTTTGACAAAATTTTATATAGAAATAAAATTTTGCGATAACTTTCTATAGAAAAAAGGTTTGAAAAAATTTTCTATAGAAATAAAATTTTGGCTAAATTTTCTATAGAAACGTAATTTTGACAAAATAGCAAAAGAAAGGAAGTTTTGACAAAATTTTCTATAGAAATGTAATTTTGACAAAATTTCACAAAGAAATGAAATTTTGACAAAATTTCACAAAGAAATAAAGTTTGGCCAAAATTTTCTAAAGAAATAAAATTTGGACAGCATTTCCTATAGAAATAAAATTTGGACAAAATTTTCTAAAGAAATAAAATTTGGACAGCATTTCCTATAGAAATAAAATTTGGACAACATTTTCTATAGAAATAAATAGATATAAAAATTTTGAATAGAAATAAAAATTTGACAAAATTTTCTATCAAAGAAAAAAATTTTGGAAAAATTTTAAATTATATTAATGTAATGTGGAAAAATGGAAGTGAAAACATTGAAAGAGAAATCAATAAGTGAAGTCAATATAGTCAAACGTGGAGATTGGTAGGCAACCAGGGTTGCCATTTTGGTCCGATCGAACAAAAATTGGTCGAAAAAATTATTAAATTTTAAGTTTGATCCGATGGTCGGACCAAATGAATTTCGGTTGATTTTAGTCCATTTTCGTCAAATCGGTAATTTTTCAAAATTTTCAAAATTTTGACACAAATTTTCTGTAAAAATAAAATTTGACAAAAATTTCTAAGAAATAAAATTTTAACAAAATTTACTATAGAAAAAAATTTTAACAAAATTTTCTATAGAAATAAAATTTTGGCTAAATTATTATAGAAATGGAATTTTGACAAAAATTCCTAATTAAATGAAATTTTGACAAAATTTTATATAGAAATAAAATTTTGCGATAACTTTCTATAAAAAAAAGTTTGAAAAAATTTTCTAGAGAAATAAAATTTTGGAAAAATTTTCTATGGAAACGTAATTTCGACACAATATCAAAAGAAAGGAAATTTTGACAAAATTTTCTATAGAAATGTAATTTTGACAAAATTTCACAAAGAAATGAAATTTTGACAAAATTTTCGATAGTAAAAAAATTTAGACAAAATTTTCCAAAGAAATAAAATTTGGACAGCATTTCCTATAGAAATAAAATTGGGACAAACTTTTCTATGGAAATAAATACATATAAAAATTTTGAATAGAAATAAAAATTTGACAAAATTTTCTATCAAAGAAGAAAATTACGGAAAATTTTTAAATTATATTAATGTAATTTGGAAAAATGGAAGCGAAAACATTGAAAGAGAAATCAATAAGTGAAATCATATAGTCAAACGCGGAGATTGGTAGGCAACCAGGGTTGCCATTTTGGTCCGATCGAACCAAAAAATTATTTAATTTTAAGTTTGATCCGATGGTCGGACCAAATGGAATTTGGTTGATTTTATTAGTCCATTTTCGTCAAATCGGTAATTTTTCAAAATTTTCAAAATTTTGACAAAAATTTCTGTAAAAATAAAATTTGACAAAAATTTCTATAGAAATAAAATTTTAACAAAATTTTCTATAGAAATAAAATTTTAACAAAATTTTCTATAGATTTTATATAGAAATAAAATTTTGACTAAATTATTATAGAAATGGAATTTTGACAAAATTTCCTAATTAGATGAAATTTTGACAAAATTTTATATAGAAATAAAATTTCGCGATAACTTTCTATAGAAAAAGTTTTAAAAAAATCTCTATAGAAATAAAATTTTGCCTAAATTTTCTATAGAAATGTAATTCTGTAAAAATTAAATTTGACAAAAATTTCTATAGAAAAAAAATTTTAACAAAATTTTCTATAGAAAAAAATTTTAACAAAATTTTTTATAGAAATAAAATTTAGCTAAATTATTATAGAAATTGAATTTTGACAAAATTTCCTGATTAAATGAAATTTTGACAAAATTTTATATAGAAATAAAATTTTGCGACAACTTGCTATAGACAAAAAAGTTTGAAAAAATTTTCTAGAGAAATAAAATTTTGGCTAAATTTTCTATAGGAATGTAATTTTGACAAAAGTTCACAAAGAAATGAAATTTTGGCTAAATTTTCTATAGAAATTTAATTTTGACACAATTTCACAATGAAATGAAATTTTGGCTAAATTTTCTATAGAAATGTAATTTTGACAAAATTTCACAAAGAAATGAAATTTTGACAAAATCGTCGATAGAAATAAAATTGGGACAAAATTTTCTAAAGAAATAAAATTAGGACAGCATTTCCTATAAAAATAAAATTTGAACAAAATTTTCTATGGAAATAAAATTTTGACAAAATTTTCTATAGAAATAAATAGATATAAAAATTTTGAATAGAAATACAATTTTGACAAAGAAAAAAAACTTGGGAAATTTTTAAATTATATTTATGTAATTTGATCCGCTGGTACGAATTATGGTCCAATTTTGGAAAAACGTTAGCCCAAAATAAAAATTAATTGTGGCATCGCTGTAGGCTACTTCCTTTCTAGTAGGCCACATCCGGAGACAGACCCATTCCACGTCACTATAACGGAGAAACATATATGGAACCTCTACTAGATATAGAATAAAACACATTGAATTCGAATTCAAAGTCTTTTTCTACTTGGGTTTCTATGGGAACCCTCGGCCTCTTTCTTTCAGCACATCTCGAAGCCAAATATCGTAAAAGCCGTGCCCGTGTTCCAGCATAGACCGCATTCTATATAATATCTGATGCAGCACCGATTCAGCCCACAAAATTAGATTAAATAAAATTACTCATACGCAATCATGTCCCTGAACTATAATAAATTATACGCTCTATGGTACAAAAAAAAACACTTTAGCCTCTAAACAACACTTAAAATTATCATCTATATATAAGAAATTATTTTTTTCTATGATTATAAAACACAAATATTATAAAATTTCCCATGAACTTACCATTCAGACTTAAACTATCATATTGCTCGGTTTGTAATGGTTCTCGATAGATAATCGGATCACTGCCACTAAAATCAGCCACGGTGCCCGAATACAATTCATTATCTGCAATAAGAGAAGACAAAAAACCAATAAGAATATATAGTTAGTTGAGTGTGGAGGATATTTAATGCAATGGTTGTTTCATTTTATTGCTGATGGAAAACTGAAAACAAAAATAAAGAACATTTGTCAGTCATCGATAAGATTGAAATGTTTGTTATTTTCACAAAAATGAAAATAACTATTGAGTGACAAAGCACATAAAACTTGAAGCTTATTGATTTTCTCTTGGCACTTATCACAATTTGTCCATGTTATTGTTGTTGTTGTTGGTTTTCGTTGCCACGATAGAGGCGTGTAGCTAGTCGTAGAGAGATAAATGTCAAGGAATAACAAAACAACTTCAACAAATAAAAATCCAAAATGGTTAAAATGGGATTATGTTGGATATAAGCTGGATATCGAAGGTCGATGTAAGGCAATTGAGAGCGATCTTTAAAATTTTGTGGAAAACATAAAGATAATATAGATTTTTCAAAGTACGCAATTATAAAAATATAAGTAAAAATTTAAGACATCACTTAAGATGCCTTAGAGGAAGATTAATTTTTATTTTCCTTTATTTTAAATTCGATGATTTTTTTGGTAATGTGAAAAATGACAGTAGACCTCTAGCAATTCGCAAAAAAATTAAAATTTAAAAATTACATTCTCCATTATTTTTTTTTTTGTTCCATTCCTCTTATAAAAACCCCCTAATTTTTTTAGCTACAAAATAACATACAGAAGACTTTTTCGAATACCCGATAATAAATCTGAAATAACCATGAAAAAATTGTTCAAAACGAAAGCACTACAATGAATATTAAACTATTTTAAATTTAAGTTTGATATTAATTTTAAATTAGATTTTTTAATTAATAAAAAATATATATATTTAAAAATTTAATTTAATTTCTATTTAAATTTTCATTTTAGTTTATAATATATAATTAAAACTGTAATTTAATTTAATTTCTATTTCAATTTTCATTCTACTTTTAATGTTAATTTCAATTTCAATTTCAATTTTAATTTTAATTTTAATTTTAATTTTAATTTTAATTTTAATTTTAATTTTAATTTTAATTTTAATTTTAATTTTAATTTTAATTTTAATTTTAATTTTAATTTTAATTTTAATTTCAATTTCAATTTTAATTTTAATTTCAATTTCAATTTTAATTTTAATTTTAATTTTAATTTTAATTTTAATTGTAATTTTAATTTTAATTTTAATTTTAATTTTAATTTTAATTTTAATTTTAATTTTAATTTTAATTTTAATTTTAATTTTAATTTCAATTTCAATTTTAATTTTAATTTTAATTTTAATTTTAATTTTAATTTTAATTGTAATTTTAATTTTAATTTTAATTTTAATTTTAATTTTAATTTTAATTTAAATTTAAATTTAAATTTAAATTTAAATTTTAATTTTAATTTAAATTTTAATTTTAATTTTTATTTTTATTATATCCACCACCATAGAATGGGGGTATAATAAGTTTGTCATTCCGTTTGTAACACATATATAAAGTATATATATATTCTTGATCAGGGAGAAATTCTAAGACGATATAAGCATGTCCGTCTGTCCGTCTGACTGTTGTAATCACGCTACAGTCTTTAATAATGGAGCTATCGTCCTGAAATTTGGCACAGAATCGTATTTTGTATGCACGCAGGTCAAGTTCGAAGATGGGCTATATGGGTCCAGGTTTTTATATAGCTCCCATATAAACCTATCACCCGATTTGGGGTCTTTAACTTCTAGAAACCGTAGTTTTTATTCGATTTGCCTAAAATTGAAAATTTAGAGGTATTTTAAGACCACAAATGGATGTGCCGAAAACTGAATGAATTGGTCCATGTTTTGGAATAGCCTCCATATAGACCGATCTCCCGATTTTGTTTCTTGAGTGTCTAGAAAGTGTATTTTCCATCCGATTTGCCTGAAATTGGAAATCTAGAGGTATTCTAGGACCATAAAGTGGTGTGCTAAAAATGGGGTGTATCGGTCCATGTTTTGATATATGCCCCATATAGACCGATCTCCAGATTTTACTTCTTGGGCTTCTAGAAACCGCAGTTTTAATCCAATTGACCTGAAATTTGAAATCTAGAGGTACTCTAGGACCCTAAAGACGTGTGCCGAAAATGGTGACTACCGGTCCATGATTTGATATAGGTTAGGTTAGGTTAGGTGGCAGCCCGATGTATCAGGCTTACTTAGACTATTCAGTCCATTGTGATATCACATTGGTGAACTTTTCTCTTATCACTGAGTGCTGCCCGATTCCATGTTAAGCTCAATGACAAGGGAACTCCGTTTTATAGCCGAGTCCGAACGGCGTTCCAAATTGCACTGAAACCACTTAGAGAAGCTTTGAAACCCTCAGAAATGTCACCAGCATTACTGGGGTGGGATAATCCTCCGCTGAAAAACTTTTTGGTGTTCGGTCGAAGCAGGAATCGAACCCACGACCATGTGTATGCAAGGCGGGCATGCTAACCATTGCACCACGGTGGCTCCCTCATGTTTTGATATAGCCACCATATAGACCGATCTCCCGATTTTATTTCTTGGTCTTCTAGAATCCGTAATTTTTACCCAATTTGCCTCAAATCGGGAATCTAGAGGTATTCTAGGACCTTAAGGAGGTGTGCCGAAAATGGTGAGTATCGGTCAATGTTTTGATATAGCCCCCTTATAGACCGATCTCCCGTATTTACTTGTTGGGCTTCTAGAATCCGTAGTTTTTACCCAATTTGCCTCAAATGGAAAATCTAGAGGTATTATAGGGAAATAAAGAGATGCGCCGAAAATGGTGATTATCGGACCATGTTTCGATATAGCCCCACTGATCGTGAAAATTGCTTGAAACTGAATGCAAAATTTCCAGTTTTTACTTCTCGTAGTCATTTAAATAATTGGAATGAAAATCCACAAATTATAGATTTCAAATCAAGGCATTATTTCATCATTTTCTTGCACACTTACAAGAGATGTTTATGATTCCTCTAAAACTCAAACAAAACAAGTAAGTAAAGTCTAAAGTCGGGCGGGGCCGACTATATTATACCCTTCACCCCTATGTAGGCCAAAATTTGTGTTACCATCTCAACTACTTCACATTTGCTGGAAGCTATATAAAGGAGAACATTTTTTTACTTCTACTAAATCTCTAGAATTAAAATTTAAATCGGCTAACGCTATCCAGTTAATTGGAGGAAACTTCCATTGAAAATGGGTCTAAAATGTGTAACAGTATACCATATTTCCCCAACTCTGGTGTACGTATAATGGGAGCTATATATAATTTGAACCGATTTTGACTAAATTTGACATGTATAGTTAGAATAATAATTCTGCTATCTATGCGCAATTTCACGTAAATGGGAGTATAACTTTGGCCCCCCTGGTCATATAAGTGCAAATCGGACGGAAGATATATATGGGAGCCATATCTAAATCTGAACCGATTTCAACCAAATTTGGCACAATAACCGATACTACTTAACGTACTCCTTGTGCGAAATTTGAAGCAAATCACGGCAAAACCCTGGATTTTGAGGCCATATAAGTTCAAATCGGATGAAAGATATATATGGGAGCTATATCTAAATCTGAATCGATTTTGACCATATTTGGCACATACAATAGTATCGTTAAAAGTACCGCTTGTGCAAAATTTGAAGTAAGCCAGGGCAAAACTCTGGCTTTTGAGACCATATAAGTCCAAATCGGGCGAAAGATATATATGTGAGCTATATCTAAATCTGAACCGATTTTAACAAAATTTGACACACTTAACGATACTATTAAACGTACCCCTTGTGCAAAATTTGAAGCAAATCACGGCAAAACTCTGGCTTTTGAGGCCATATAAGTCCAAATCGGGCGAAAGATATATATGGGAGCTATATCTAAATCTGAACCGATTTTAACAAAATTTGACACACTTAACGATACTATTAAACGTACCCCTTGTGCAAAATTTGAAGCAAATCACGGCAAAACTCTGGCTTTTGTGGCCATATAAGTTCAAATCGGACGAAAGATATATATGGGAGCTATATCTAAATTTGAACCGATTTTAACAAAATTTGACACACTTAACGATACTATTAAACGTACCCCTTGTGCAAAATTTGAAGCAAATCACGGCAAAACTCTGGCTTTTGAGACCATATAAGTCCAAATCGGGCGAAAGATATATATGGGAGCTATATCTAAATTTGGACCGATTTCAATCAAATTTACCAAGCATTGGTAGAATGTCAATTCTACCCTCTGTGCAAAATTTCACGAAGATCGGTAGAAAACTTTGGCCTCTGCGGTCATATGAGTCTAAATCGGACGAAAGATATATGTGGGAGCTATATCTAAATCTGAACCGATTTGGCTGATATTTTGCAAGATTTTCGAGATTCATAAAACATTTGGATGTACGGTATTTCAAGAAAATCGGTTGATAAACACGCTAACTATGACCAAATCGGGGATAAATATATATGGCAGCTATATCTAAATCTGAACCGATTTTTTCCAAAACCAATAGCGATTGTCTCTGTCACAAGAAACGGCTCTATGCCAAATTTGAGGACTATCGGACTTAAATTGCGAGCTGTACTTTGTGCACAATATTACATATACAGACAGACGGACGGACAGACAGACAGACGGACATCGCTAAATCGACTCAGAATTTAATTCTAAGCCGATCGGTATACTAAAAGATGGGTCTATGACCACTATTTCTTGGCGTTACATACAAATGCACAAACTTATTATACCCTGTACCACAGTAGTGGTGAAGGGTATAAAAATGGTTCTTATAAATTCAGAATCTGATCTAGTCTTCATAGGTAAAATCTTTATATATATCTGTGGGAAGCGTACTGGTTGAACTGATCTGCTTGGGAAAATATCTGTCATCAAATCCCCCTGAAATTTTCAAAGGTATTTAATATTCGGTCCGGCCGAACTTACTACTGCACACAAAGAATTTTTTTTTCTGATTCAATCACGAAATTAATTGATCCAATTATTGTTTTAATGGAAATGTCTTCAATCACAGAAATGATAGTATCAATTAAAAAATTAATTGACAGTCAATTAAAAGTTAATTGATCCAATTAAAAAATTAATTGATACTATTAATTTGTGTGATTGATTTTTATTTCAATTAAAAAAATTGTTGGATCAATTAAATTTTTAATTGAATATTTTTTAAAACTCAATTAAGATTTTAATTGGAAAAATTTTCGTGAACATTTTTTCTGTGTGCATATACTTGTTTTAATATTAATTTTAATTTATGTTAAACTTTATTTTTAATTTTAAATGTCAATTTAAATTTAATTTCAATTTTAATTAAAAATTTAATTTATTTATGTATAGTTTATTGTTTTTGTCATTTATCCTCTGTTTTTGCTTATCTTCAATGAAGTATATATTTCTTCTACCTTCCGAGAGAGTATAAACAACATATGAACGTACAATATGAGCTTGTTAAAAATATTTGTCCATCTGGATTGTCCTTGACTTACTTTCTTCTCTTCCATCAAGTGTTTTTTCTTTGTTTTTGTTCAGTATTGTTGACAGCCTTATGTTTGCTGTACAAGCTCCATCCAATTTTGTAAATAGCTGATGCCTTGTTTCTATATTCTTAGCTAGTAGATTTTTATTGTACGAAAAAAATATATATATTTTTTCCTTTTTAATTATGAAGTTTTATCTCTTTTTCCAGCAAATAAACATGGCTAAATACCCTTTGGTATAATTTCAGGATTTTTGTTGTTGTTGTTGGTATTACCATTGATTAGTTCATTGAAACAGAGTATACCAAAGCCAAAGAATTGTATGATGGGATCCTGACTGTTTCTTTCAATGAGATCGCACAAATACAACTTAAATCTATCCTTATGCTTACCAAACGAACCAAAACAAAAAAAAAAAAAACACAACAGAAAACAAAATCCAGTTATTCATTCATCCGAAAGGATTTTCTCCATTGATTCCCACGAAATTTATACTTAGAAAAATTCGTAGAGCATACTATGTGAAAATAAATTGTATTTGTCAGATTGCAATTTAAGACATGGCAAAAACAAAATAAATAAACATACGTCTCAGAGCAAGGATGTTGGGATGGTGCTGTTCAAATAGATAAGGCCAAAGGCGGCTTTCTTTAGACTTCCAAGAATATCTTAACGAGTTTGCTTGCACAATTGGTGTGTTCAAGCAGCATAATTCATTTAAGGATTCATGAAGATTATGTGCTATTTCATTGTGTTATGCTCATTACATTTGATTTTAGTATTACTTACAAAAAAAAAAAAATAAATAAAGAGTGGAGGCTATGATACCGATTTAATCCACTAAATAACTGAACAGTTGATAGAAAGTTTATGGGATTGCATGAAAAAAAATAGAAATGGGTTTTTTCTCACAAAAAGTACTTCTGAAGAAACTAACAAAAATGATCATCAAATTAAGTAAGAGAAGCTCTATACACTGACCATACCCGGTTGCTATAATTGGTTTAATTCTACCAAAAATGGTAGATTTTTGTGTATTTGTTAGATTGGTAGGATTCTTGATGGTTTGGTAGATGTTGCAATATATTCCTATCCAACTAAGAGGTACTATAGACAAAATTTTTTAAAGGACTATAATGTTGACAAAATTTTCTATAGCAATAAAATTTTGATAAATCTTTCTGAAGAAATAAAATGTTGATAGAAATAATTTTCTATAGAAATAAAAATTTGCAAAATTTTTCTATAGAAATAAAATTTTGACAAAGTTTTCTATAGAAATAAATTTTTACAAAATTTTCTGCAGCAATAAAATTTTGCAAAAAATAAAATTTTGCAAAAATTTTCTATAGAAATAATATTGTGAAAAACTTTTCTATAGAAATAAAATTTTGACAAAATTTTCATAGAAATAAAATTATGACAAAATTTTCCTTAGAAATGAAAATTTGAGAAAATTTTCTATAGAAATAAAATTTTGACACAATTTTCTATAGGAATAAAATTTTCCAAAAACTTTCTATAGAAATAAAATTTCGACAAAATTTTCTATGCACATAATATTGTGCTAAACTTTTCTATAGAAATAAAATTTTGACAAAATTTTCTCTAGAAATAAATTTTGACAAAATTTTCTATAGAAACAAAAATTTGACAAAATTTTCTATAGAAATACAATTTTTCCAAAATTTTCTATAGAAATGCAATTTACTACAGAAATAAAATTTTGCAAATTTTTCTATAAAAAAAAAATTGCAAAAATTTTCTATAGAAATAAAATTTTGCAAAAATTTTCTATAGAAATAATATTGTGCAAAACTTTTCTATAGAAATAAAATTTTGACAAAATGTTTTATTAAAATAAATTTTGACAAAATTTTCTATAGAAAAAAAAATTTGACAAAATTGTCTATAGAAATAAAATTTTGACAAAATTTTCTATAGAAAAAAAAAAATTGCAAAAATAACATTTTGTACAATATTTTCTATAGAAATACAATTTCGCCAAAATTTTCTATAGAAATACAATTTTGCAAAAAATTTCTATAAAAATAAAATTTTGCAAAAAAAAAAATTATAGAAATAAAATTTTGCAAAAAATTTTTATAGAAACAAAATTTTGGAAAAACTTTCTATAGAAATAAAATTTTGACAAAATTTTCTATAGAAAAAAATTTAAAAATTTTTAATAGAGATAAAATTTTGCAAAAATTTACTAAAGAAATAACATTTTGTACAAAATTTTCTATAGAAATACAATTTTGCCAAAATTTGCAAATATTTTCTACAAAAATAAAATTTTGCAAAAATTTTCTATAGAAATAAAATTTTGCAAAAAAAATTTATAGAAATAAAATTTTGCAAAAAAGGTTTATAGAAACAATATTTTGGAAAAACTTACTATAGAAATAAAATTTTGATAAAATTTCCTATAGGAAAAAGAAAATTTGACAAAATTTTCTATATGTAGAGAAAAAATTTTGACAAAATAGAGATAAAATTTTGCAAAAAATTACTAGAGAAATAACATTTTGTACAAAATTTTCAATAGAAATACAATTTTTCCAAAATTTTCTATAGAAATACAATTTAGCAAAAATTTTCTATAAAAAAATGCAAAAATTTTCTATAGAAATAAAATTTTGACAAAATTTTCTATAGAAATAATATTGTGCAAAACTTTTCTATAGAAATAAAATTTTGACAAAATTTTCTATAGATATAAATTTTGACAAAATTTCCAAAGAAATAATTTTTTTTTGAAATTTTCTATAGAAATAAAATTTTGGCTAAATTTTCTATAGAAATAAATTTTTGACAAAATTTTCTATAGAAATTAAATTTGAACAAAATTTTCATCGAAATAAAATTATGACAAAATTTTCTTTAGAAATAAAAATTTGAGAAAATTTTCTATAGAAATAAAATTTTGACACAATTTTCTATAGGAATAAAATTTTCCAAAAACTTTCTATAGAAATAAAATTTCGACAAAATTTTCTATGCAAATAATATTGTGCTAAACTTTTCTATAGAAATAAAATTTTGACAAAATTTTCTCTAGAAATAAATTTTGACAAAATTTTCTATAGAAACAAAAATTTGACAAAATTTTCTGTAGAAATAAAATTTTCTATAGAAAAAAAATTTTAAAAAATTTTCATAGAGATGAAAGTTTGCAAAAATTTACTAAAAATATTATTTTGTACAAAATTTTCTATAGAAATACAATTTTGTCAAAATTTTCTATAGAAATACAACTTTGCAAAAATTTTCTACAGAAATAAAATTTTGCAAAAATTTTCTATTGAAATTAAATTTTCTTTCGTTTTGTTTGTTATTGTTGGCTTCTCTTCAATCGTTATTGTTGTTTTTGATCTCAGCTTAAAGCCATGCATTGACTAAACTACAAGTGTAGCTTAACTAACAGAGGAAAAGTTTTCTATAGAAATAAAATTTTGCAAAAATTTTCTACAGAAATAAAATTTTGCAAACAAAAATTTGTAGAAACAAAATTTTGGAAAAACTTTCTATAGAAATAAAATTTTGATGAAATTTTCTATAGGAAAAAGAAAATTTGGCAAAATGTTCTATAGAGAAAAAATTTTGACAAAATTTTCCATAGAGTTAAAATTTTGCAAAAACTTTCTATATAAATAAAATTTTGACAAAATTTTCTATTGAAATAATATTGTGCAAAACTTTTCTATAGAAATAAAATTTTGACAAAATTTTCTATAGAAATAAATTTTGACAAAATTTTCTATAGAAACAAAAATTTGACAAAATTTTCTATAGAAATAAAATTTTGACAAAATTTTCTATAGAAACAAATTTTGACAAAATTTTCTATAGAAACAAAAATTTGACAAAATTTTCTATAGAAATAAAATTTTGACAAAATTTTCTAAAGAAAAATCAAATTTTTTTTAATTTTTTATAGAGATAAAATTTTGCAAAAATTTGCTAAAGATATAACATTTTGTACAAAATTTTCTATAGAAATACAATTTTGTCAAAATTTTCTATAGAAATATAATTTTGCAAATATTTTTTACAGAAAAAAAAAATTTTGCAAAAATTTTCTGTAGAAATAAAATTTTCATTCGTTTTGTTTTGTTATTGTTGGTTTTGTTCTTTAAGCATTGTTGTTGTGTTTTATTGCAGCTTAAAACCATACATTGACTAAACTACAAGTGTAGCTTAACCAACAGAGGAAAAGAATGTTTGTCAAATTTATTTGGGCAAAGCCCTATAGACTGCAAGATGGTTGGATGGACGCACGTTTCGGAATTACCACATTCCTCATCAGCATTCTTTACTTGCAGCAAAACTATCCACCAGTTATCAGAATAAATTCAGGCAGTTTATTAAATCGATGATTTGACAGTGGCATAGGAAAAGAGATATTTGATGATTTGACAGTGGCATAGGAAAAGAGATATGTTTGTTTCGAATTTATTTCGGCATAAGCCGGCTATCAATGTGAAACCTTTTTTCGGAGGGTTCAAGTGTGGTTTTTGTTGGGTTTAATAAACAGCCTGAATTTATTCTGATAACTGGTGGATAGTTTTGCTGCAAGTAGAGGATGCTGATGAGGAATGTGGTAATTCCGAAACGTGCGTCCATCCAACCATCTTGCAGTCTATAGGGCTTTGCCCAAATAAATTTGACAAACATTCTTTTCCTCTGTTGGTTATGCTACACTTGTAGTTTAGTCAATGTATGGTTTTATGCTGAAATAAAATTTTGCAAAAAAAATTATAGAAATAAAATTTTGCAAAAAATTTTTATAGGAACAGAATTTTGAAAAAACTTTCCATATAAATAAATTTTTGATAAAATTTTCTATAGGAAAAAGAAAATTTGACAAAATTTTCTATAGAGAAAAAATCTTGACAAAATTTTCCATAGAGATAAAGTTTTGCAAAAAATTACTAGAGAAATAACATTTTGTACAAAATTTTCTATAGAAATACAATTTTCCAAAATTTTCTATAGAAATACAATTTTGCAAAGATTTTCTATAAAAATACAATTTTGGAAAAATTTTCTATAAAAATAAAATTTGCAAAAATTTTCTAAAAAAAAATTTGCAAAAATTTTCTATAGGAATAAAATTTTGGCAAATTTTTTATAGAAATAAAATTTTTCAAAATTTTCTAGAAATAAAATTTTTCAAAATTTTCTAGAAATAAAATTTTTCAAAAATTTTCTAGAAATAAAATTTTTCAAAAATTTTCTAGAAATAAAATTTTTCAAAAATTTTCTAGAAATAAAATTTTTCAAAAAATTTTTTATAGAAATAAAATTTTTCAAAAATATTCTATAGAAATAAAATTGTGAGAAAATTTCCAATAGAAATAAAATTTTCAGAAAATTTCCAATATAAATATTTTTTTTTTGAAATTTTCTATTGAAATAAAATTTTGTTGAAATTTTCTATAAAATTAAAATTTTGACAAAATTTTCTATAGAAATAAAATTTTGAGAAATTTTTCTATAAAAATAACATTTTGAGAAAATTTTCTTTACACTAGATATCATTTAAATATTTTTCAAATTTTGGTATATTATTTTTGGCACGATTGGCATACGTATATGTAAAGAGTGAGATTGATGAAATTTGGGCCGTACATAAATGGCTATATTTAAAATTGTAAACATTGTGTCAATATGTTAAATATTATACAGAATAATTAGCTATTAACATTTTCGAATATCTCTCGCTATTTATTGGCCGTACACAGAAAAAAATTTCACGAAAATTTTTCCAATTAAAATTTTAATTGAGTTTTAAAAAATATTCAATTAAAAATTTAATTTAATCAACAAATTTTTTAATTGAAACAAAAATCAATCACAAAAATTAATAGTATCAATTAATTTTTTAATTGGATCAATTAATTTTTTAATTGACCTTCAATTAATTTTATAATTGATATTATCATTTCTGTGATTGAAGACATTTCAATTAAAACATTAATTGGATCAATTAATTTCGTGATTGAATCAGAAAAAATTTTTTTTTGTGTAAATAGTGAGAAGTTTGATATATTGGCCTAGCTTTGGAACCCTCACACTGTTATGAGTTAACAATAAATTTATAATGACAGTATCATTTGGGCCAAAACACATTTAGAAAAAATTGGTTTAACGCTATGGTAATACTTTTTCATTTTTTCAATATTCACTTCACATTTGCTGTAAAGTATTACAATATTTTATTAGTCCCCAAATGCCAAAAGAAACCAAAAAATACAAACGACAGCAGCATCAGATATCTAACAAATTACAATAAAAAAAACACCATAAGAAAAATATGTAAAATATCATTGGGATTTCCAAACAGAAGACCATTGGCATAATTAAGGAAACCAAAGAAAAAAAAAAAAACACCCAGCATACGATAAGATTATTTTATGTTGCTACAAAGTTGCAAAAAGAAAAACATAACACGAGATTTTGAATTGTAACAAGCCATTGTAACAAAGCCCATATTGATTTAGGCCAAATGACATTTCTAGTTCCCCTAGAAGCCTTAACTTTTTGATATTTGCATTGAGCAGACCTTGTTTCTTGTGTGTGTGTGTATTTTTTTTTTTTTTTTTTTTTTGCAAATAGGCATAACTTGCTATCCTTGTAAAAGTACTTCAATCTTTATTTAAACATAAATATATTCTCTAGTGAATATGGATAAGAATATCAACTATAAAGAACATATGTTTGTATATAACAATGTAAGTATGAGTGTGTGTGTGCATTTGGATAAGTTTCTAATTGTATGGTACCATGTCCATGGAATATGTTACATGTAAATGTAGATTTTTCTCCAAGGACCTGCAATACTTGAAACAAATTTTATGTTAAACTATCTAGGGTAAGCAATACACCCACAATTAGTAAATCTGAGTTCTTTCAAACACACACACACACCCAGGAACACTCTACTTACTTTCTCTTGCTCTCTCTTACATATAGTAAGAGAGGGTATGTAAGAATATAAAAAAAAATACTTTTCTTGACTTTGAATGTTGCAAACAACAATGCTTTTTTTTTTTGAACTCATACACTTTAGTTTCTTGTAGGCATATATGTGTAAATCTTAAATACATATTTATATTCACATATGGCTTAGATAAATTCTATTTGGAAAATAAATATTTTAGGCAAAAAAAAATTCTACCAAAAAACAAAAAGCATATCGAAGAATTTACATTACACTTATCTAACAGAATGTGCTCAACCATATAGGAATGCAAAATTTAGGGGTGTACGATATAAGTACCATAATTGGCAACAAAATATATTCCTATTCTATATTAAACAGAGACACGAAAAAACATTATAGGGAAATAAATTTGAATATATTGCAAGCCTTTGATGTAGCAAGTATTGTTATACCCTCCACCATAGGATGGGGCGTATATTAACTTTGTCATTCCGTTTCTAACACATCGAACAAATTGGTCCACATCGGTCCATAATTATATATAGCCCCCATATAAACCGATCCCCAGATTTAGCTTACGGAGCCCCAAAGAGAAGCAAATTTCATCCGATCCGGATGAAATTTGGTACATGGTGTTCGTATATGGTCTCCAAACCTATGCAAAAATTGGTCCACATTGGTCCATAATTACATATAGCCCCCATATAAACCAATCCCAAGAATTGACCTCCAGAGCCTCTTGGAGGAGCAAAATTCATCCGATCCGGTTGAAATTTGGTACATAGTGTAAGTATATAGTCTCTAACAACCACTCAAAAAAAAAAAACCATCCCCATATTTGAACTCCGAAGCCTCTTGAAGGAGCAAAATTGGTCCGTATCGATCTATAGTTATATATAGCCCCCAGATATTTATTCTCAAGGAACATTTTGTCAAAATTTTATTTCTATAGAACATTTTGTCAAAATTTTAATACTATAGAAAATTTTGTCAAAATTTTATTACTATAGTAAATTTTGTCAATAAATTTATTCCTAAGAAAAATTTTGTCAAAATTTTATAACTATAGAAAATTTTGTCAAAATTTTACTACTATAGAAATTTTTGTCAAAATTTTATTTCTATAGAAAATTTTGTCAAAATTTTACTACTATAGAAAATTTTGTCAAAAAATTTATTCCCATGGAAAATTTTGTCGAAATTTTATTTCTATAGAAAAATTTGTCAAAATTTTATTTCTATAGAAAATGTATTAAAATTTTATTTCAATAGTAAATTTTGTCAAAATTTTATTACTAAGAAAATTTTGTCAAATTTTATTTCTATAGAAAAATTTGTCAAAATTTTATTTCTATAGAAATTTTTGTCAAAATGCTATTTCTATAGAATTTTTTTCCTATGGAAAGTTTTGTCAAAATTTTATTTCTATAGAAAAGTTTGTCAAAATTGTATTTCTATAGAAAATTTTATCAAAATTTTATTACTATAGAAAATTTTATCAAAATTTTATTACTATAGAAAATGTTGTCAAAATTTTATTACTATAGTAAATTTTGTCAAAAATTTATTCCTATGGAAAATTTTGTCAAAATTTTATTTCTATAGAAAATTTTTCAAAATTTTATTACTATAGTAAATTTTGTCAAAAAATTTATTCCTATGGAAAATTTTGTCAAAATTTTATGTCTATAGAAAATTTTTAAAAATTTTATTTCTATGGAAAATTTGTTAAAATTTTATTTCTACAGAAAAGGTTGTTAAAATTTTATTACTATATAACATTTAGTCAAAAAATTCATTCCTATGGAAAATTTTGTCAAAATTTTATTACAAGAGAAAATTTTGTCAAAAAATTTATTCCTATGGAAAATTTTGTCAAAATTTTATTTCTATAGGAAAGTTTGTCAAAATTTTATTTCCATAGAAAATTTTGTCAACATTATGTTTCTATAGAAATTTTTGTCAAAATTTTATTTACATTAAAAATTTTGTCAAAATTTTATTACTATAGAAAATTTTGTCACAAATTTATTACTATAGACAATTTTGTCAACATTTTATTTCTATAGAAATTTTTGTCAACATTTTATTTATATTAAAAATTTTGTCAATAATTTATTGCTATAGAAAATTTGGCCAAAAATTTATATCTATAGAAAATTTCGTCAAAATTTTATTTCTATAGAAATTTTTGTCAAAATTTCATTTCTATAGAAATTTTTGTCAAAATTTTATTTCTATAGAAAATTTTGTCAAAATTTTACTACTATAGAAAATTTTGTCCAAATTTTACTACTATAGAAAATTTTGTCAAAATTTTATTTCTATAGGAAAGTTTGTCAAAATTTTATTTCTAAATGTGTTAAAATTTTATTTCAATAATAAATTTTGTTAAAAAATTTATTCCTATGGAAAATTTTGTCAAAATCTTTTTCTATAGAAAATTTATTAAAATTTAATTAAAAAAAAATTTTGTCAAAAATTTATTGCTATAGAAAATTTTGTCAAAAATTTATTGCTATAGAAAATTTTGTCAAAAATTAATATCTATAGAAAATGTTGTCAAAAAATTATTCCTATTGAAAATTTTGTCAAAATTTAATTGCGATACAAAATTTTGTCAAAATTTTATTACTATGAAAAATTTTGTTAAAATTTTATTTCTATACAAAATTTTGTCAAAAATTTATTACTATAGAAAATTTTGTCAAAATTTTATTTCTATAGAAAATTTCGTTAACATTTGATTTCTTTAGGAAATTTTGTCAAAATAAAATTTCGATAGAAAATTTTTTCAAAAATTTATTGCTATAGAAAATTTTGTCAAAATATAATTTCGGTAAAAAATGTTTGTAAAAAAATTAGTTCTATAGAAAATTTTCCCAACATTTTATTTTTATAGAAAATTTTGTCAGAATTTTATTTCTGTAAAAAATCTGCCATTTTTGGATTCGTGTTCATAATTGTATACAGCCCCCATATAAAGCGACCCCCATATTTCAATTCTGGCTTTATAATTACTGCACAAAAGTTCATATCGGTTCGTAATTATTTCTTCCCTAAATATATCGGTCAAGAATTGAATATTTACGTATTTACTCGGCCTTTGTTTTTGTCAAAATTTTATTTATATTAAAAATTTTGTCAAAATTTTATTACTATAGAAAATTTTGTCAAAAATTTATTACTATAGAAAATTTTGTATACATTTTATATTTCTATAGAAATTTTTGTCAAAATTTTATTTGTATTAAAAATTTTGTCAAAAATTTATTGCTATAGAAAATTTGGCCAAAAATTTATTTCTATAGAAATTTTCGTCAAAATTTTATTTCTATAGGAAATTTTTTCAAAATTTTATTTCTATAGAAAATTTTGTCAAAATTTTACTACTATAGAAAATTTTGTCAAAAAATTTATTCCTATGGAAAATTTTGTCAAAATTTTATTTCTATAGAAAAGTTCGTCAAAATTTTATTTCTATAGAAAAGTTTGTCAAAATTTTATTTCTATAGAAAATATTTTAAAATTTTATTTCAATAGTAAATTTTGTCAAAAAATTTATTCCTATGGAAAATTTTGTCAAAAAAATTATTCCTATGGAAAATTTTCTCAAAATTTTATTTCTATAGAAAATTTTGTCAAAATCTTTTTCTATAGAAAATTTATTAAAATTTTATTAAAAAAAATTTTTTTGTCAAAATTTTATTACTTTAGAAAATTTTGTCAAAAATTTATGCTATAGAAAATTTTGTCAAAAATTTATTTCTATAGAAAATGTTGTCAAAAAATTATTCCTATTGAAAATTTTGGCAAAATTTAATTGCGATACAAAATTTTGTCAAAATTTTATTACTATTAAAAACATTGTTAAAATTTTATTTCTATACAAAATTTTGTCAAAAATTTATTACTATAGAAAATTTTGTCAAAATTTTATTTCTATAGAAAAGTTTGTCAAAATTTTATTCCTATGGAAAATTTTGTCAAAATTTTATTTCTATAGAAAAATTATAAAAATTTTATTTCAATAGTAAATTTTGTCAAAAAATTTATTCCTATGGAAAATGTTGTCAAAATTTTATTTCTATAGAAAATTTTGTCAACATTTTGTTACTATAGAAAATTTTGTCAAAATTTTACTACTATAGAAAATTTTGTCAAAAAATGTATTCCTATGGAAAATTTTGTCAAAATTTTATTTCTATAGAAAATTTTGTCAAAATTTTATTTCTATAGAAAATTTTGTCAAAAATTTATTGCTATAGAAAATTTTGTACAAATTTTATTTCTATAGAATATTTATTAAAATTTTATTTCTATAGGACATTTTGTCAAAATTTTATCACTATTGAAAATGTTGTTAAAATTTTATTTCTATACAAGATTTTGTCAAAGATTTATTACTATAGAAAATTTTGTCAAAAAAAATTATTCCTATGAAAAATTTTGTCAAAATTTTATTTCTATACGCTATCCACAATCTACCAAAATTGAAAAAAATATTACCAATCTACCAAATCTTATTTAAAAAAAAATATTTCTTGTTGTTTTTGATTTCAGCTTAAAACCATGTATTGTCTAAACTATAGAAAATTTTGTCCAAATTTTATTTTTATAAAAAATTTTGTTAAAATTGTATTTCTATAGAAAATTTTGTCAATTTTTTTTGAAATTCCTGTTGATACTAATTTTTTGGTATATATTGTACATTTTCTTTTCCAAAATCAATGACTTTCAAATTTTGTTTCCGTTACATTTAAAGTTAATTTATTTCATTCAAATTAATTCAAAATTTCTACATATAATAAAAATTTCTTGACATGAAAGGCTAAAGAGCCATGTTTCGACACAAATTATAAAATCAACTAAGTCCTATTTCTATTACCCTAGTTGACCAAAATTTATCAAATGACTTATTAAATATATCTACATATAATTGCAATGTCAAATATACTTGACTAACCCATGTAGTTATTATTGACTAACTTAATTTGTAATATTTGGGAAAGCTATAGAAGCAAACATATATATTCATCCTAACATACTACATATAAAAGTATTAGGATATAGAATCTATACAAACACACATATAAATATTAAAATACAATCCTTATATCATTTTCTCATATCATTGCGTTGGCATAAGGGTATTTTTACTAGCTCGATCCATAGTATTTCACATATGGATATGAGGAAAACATATGTATGCTTTTAGGAAAATATTTTCATATAATAAACATTTTTGGTATAGCCCGTTTGCATATGTATAAGTATTTGTGTGCGTGTGTGAAAATCAATTTTCTAATATTTATATGTTTGCATAAAAACCCAAGTTTGCTACAATTGATTTGCATAAAAGTCTGTGTGTTGAAGAGAAATACTAAAATTCTACTAAAATTTTTGGATAAGCCTTAATTTGTATGAACCAACAGACTTTTTGCATTACTTGGAAGTTCTACAAAACTATGGCATTGAGATAAAACTAAGTAATATTGAATAGTTTTATATGTTTTTGGGCCAAAGCCTATCATTGGATGTTGAAAATATAAATTTTTCTATGCCTTAATATATGCGATAAAATAAATAAAACCAATTTTAATTTATCTCAAGGCTTTAGATAAATACTAGAAAACTTCACATTTTATTATTATATATATGTGTGCGTGTGGATATGGAATAACTTGAGAAATGTAATCTAAGAAGTGTTGACAATTAGCATAAAATACGCATTAAAGCATTAAAAAAACTAAGAGACCAGATATATTGTAAATCGAAGAAGATAAATATAGAAGAATTGTATTTACTTCGAAATTAATAAACTGTCATCCGCGTTTGCACACATAAATATATTATAAATTCTATAATTCTATGGATAAGTATAAATTATATTATAAGGCTAGATACAATAGATCAATTCGTCAGCCACTTTAAATTGAAAGGATTCTTTGCTACCACTTGTATGAAAACTACAATTGTATGCACACATAAAAGTTATTTATAAAATTTTAATGTGAATAGAAAGTAAGAAAAATATATCTAATCAATTAGTGCATATCAATTAATTTTAATATTAAAAACAAAAACATCAAGAAAGTGCAACAAAAGAACTTCCGGGTCGAATCCGCAAGATATATCCAGTAGGTTGTGTCATCAGATTCACGGTTACCACACGTGCTAAAGAAAATCACCAAAATTCGAAAAAATACCATCTACCATATTTCTATAGAAAATTTTGTCAATGTTTTTTTCTGTAGGAAATTTTGTCAAAATTTTATTGCTGTAGAAAATTTTGTCCAACTTTTATATATATTGAAAATTTCGTCAAAATTTTATTTCTTTAGAAAATTTTGTCTACATTTTATTTCTTTAGAAAATTTTATAAAATTTTATTTCTATAGAAAATTTTGTCAAAATTTTATGTCTATAGAAAACTTGGTCTAAATTTTATTTCTATAAAAAATTTTGTCACAATTTTATTTCTTTAGAAAATTTTGTCAAAATTTTTTCTATGGAAAATTTTGTCAAAATTTTATTTCTATAGAAACTTTCTGTCAAGATTTTATTTCTATAGAAAATTTTGTCAAAATGTTATTTGTATAGACAATTTTTGTCAACGTTTTATTTCTATAGAAAATTTTGTCAACATTTTATTTCTATCGAAAATTTTGTCAACATTTTATTTTCTACAGAAAATTTTATCAAATTTTTATTTCTATAGAAATTTTTGGGCAAAATTTATTTCTATAGAAAATTTTGTCAAAATTTTATTTTATAATTGTAGACAATTAATTTATTTTGTAAAACGTTAGTTTTTCGAACAAATAAAAATATTTTGCTAAATGTTGAGGAAAAAGCTCTAACGAGAACTAAAAACTATGCACACGTGAACCTTTTCAGGCATTTATAATTCTCCTGATATGTCTTTAGACGGATGTTAAAGTAGATTCCGAAGATCAATTCACAAAATTGTATAAATTTTATTTTAATATTAATTTTATTTTAATAATAAGAAAATGTGCAATATTTACATTTCAATTAAGTAACCTAAAATAATCTTATACTTTTTAAAGAGGATCTTAGTTCCGCAGATATATCTTTTGGAAAACATTATAAAATGTATTTTAAGAAAAACCCATGAAATTAAACTTTTATAAATATGTTCTTGGAAACGGCATCAATATGCAATTTTTTTTTATAATTTGCAAAAGTGGTCTCAACGGCAACATTGGCCATTGTAGACATTTAATTTGTTTTTTAAAACGTTAGTTTTTCGAACATATAACAATATTTTGCTAAATGTTGGGGAAAAATCTCTAGGGAGAATTAAGAACTATGCATACATGAAATTTTTCAGGCATTTATAGTTCTCTAGATACGTGTTAATGCGGAATTTAAGATAGATTCCGAAGATCAGTTCGCAAAATTTTCTAAAATTTATTTTGAGAAAAAAAAAAATTATTTAAGAAAAAAAGCACATGAAATCAAACTTTGATAATATGTTCTTGAAAAAGATCTTAGTATGCACCCATACAAATATTTTACAATCTCCAAAAGTTGTCCGTAAGGTAACAAATATATTTTTAACACTTAACTTGTATCAATTAATTTATTTTAGAAAACATAATTTTTTTTTCGAAAAATATTAATATTCTGCTCAATAATTATGATAAATCTCTTGTGACAATTAAAAGCTATGCACACATGAACTATTTCAGGTATTTATAGTTCTTCAGATATGTGTAAACGCGGAAGTTAAGATAGATTCCAAAGATCAGTTCCCAAAAATTTTCAAAAATTTATTTAAAAAAACAAACAAAAAAAGACAAACACATGAAATCAAACTTTTATAAATATGTTCTTCAAAACAAACTCAATGTGCATCCATACAAATATTTTATAATCTCCAAAGGTTGTCCAAAGGGTAACAAACATAAGTGTTTTAAAAAAAATTGATTCAAAACAATTCCCTAAATTCTAGCTTATTTTTTGCTCACGGGTGGAAACTGCTAACAAAAAATATTGATCATGTTTTACTTCTTTCTAAGGAATCTATACTGTTTAATTATATATACTTCGACATATAAATATACGAGTTATAATTAATATCTTATTGTATATCATAGCTCCATAAAACATATCTCTAAAATTTTTTAATTAAAAAACTCTGCTACTTACTTAAATTTTATTATGTTCAGCTAACATCAAAATATAATCGATATTCCGTTTTTATTACTCATCGCAAAAAAATGTGAAGTAATAGCCTCTTTTTATAGCAAAAACAATTAAAATTAGGACATTTTATTAGAGTGACAGGCATTCAGTCATTAAACACCTTGTAGAAGGTGTTCTTAAGATTGAGAGCTCTTCAACAAGGATAATTTCAAGGCAGACGACAGGAGTAAATACAGAAGAGACGAAACAACAATTAAAAGTCAATGGGAATTCAAGTGTTTCACCAAAAAGGATCATTAAATTAAAATTTCCAACTTTATTCGTGAAGGCATGAAATGTTTGGGGAAGTACAGCATGAAATAAATGTCTGACATTTTCGAAATTTACGCAACACGCATAGCCTTATACACGCGCAAAAATACTTTAAGGTTTTATTAAGGAAGGCCTTTGTTTAAACGATATATCCCAACCTGGGACGATACAAAATGTATTTGACAAAATTTTCTATAGAAATAGAATTTTGACAAAATTTTCTATAGAAATAGAATTTTGACAAAATTTTCTATAGAAATAGAATTTTGACCAAATGCTCTATACATTTTTCTACAGAAATAAAATTTTGAAAAAAAATTTCTCTGGGCATAAAATATTGACAACATTTTCTATAGAAATAAAATTTGGACAAGATTTGCTCTAGAAGAATTTTGACAAAATTTTCTCCAAACAAAACCTTTTCTGGAAATAAAATTTTGACAAAAGTTTCTATAGGAATAAAATTTTGACAAAATTTTCTATAGAAATAGAATTTTGACCAAATGTTCTATATGAATAAAAATTTTAAAAAATTTCCTCTAGAGAAAAAATTCTATAGAAAAAAAATTAGAAATAAAATAAAAATAAGAAACCTATCTATAGAAATAAAATTTTTCCAAAAATTTTCTACAGAAATAAAATTTTGACAAAATTTTCTATAGAAATAAAATTTTGACAAAATTTGCTCTAGAAGTAATTTTTTTCTATAGAAATAGAATTTTGACCAAATGTTCTATATAGATAAAATTTTGAAAACAAAAATCTATAAAAATAAAAAATAAAATTTTGACAAAATTTTCTCTAGAAATAAAATGTTGACCAAATTTTCTATAGAAATAAAATTTTGACAACATTTTTCTACCGAAATAAAGGTTTGACAACATTTTATTTCTAGAGAAAATTTTGACAAAATTTTTTTTCTATAGAATTTTTTCTCTACAGGATTTTTTTTTAAATTTTTATTCATATAGAACATTTGGTCAAAATTCTATTTCTATAGAAAATTTTGTCAAGAGAAAATTTTGTCCAAATTTTATTCCTATAGAAACTTTTGTCAAAATTTTATTTCCAGAAAAGGTTTTGTTTGGAGAAAATTTTGTCAAAATTCTTCTAGAACAAATCTTGTCCAAATTTCTACAGAAATAAAATTTTGACAAAATTTTCTCTGGGCATAAAATATTGACAACATTTTCTATAGAAATAAAATTTGGACAAGATTTGTTCTAGAAGAATTTTGACAAAATTTTCTCCAAACAAAACCTTTTCTGGAAATAAAATTTTGACAAAAGTTTCTATAGGAATAAAATTTGGACAAAATTTTCTCTTGACAAAATTTTCTATAGAAATAGAATTTTGACCAAATGTTCTATATGAATAAAAATTTTAAAAAAAATCCTGTAGAGAAAAAATTCTATAGAAAAAAAATTTTGTCAAAATTTTCTCTAGAAATAAAATAAAAATAAAAAACCTACCTATAGAAATAAAATTTTTCCAAAAATTTTCTACAGAAATAAAATTTTGACAAAATTTTCTATAAAATAAAATTTTGACAAAATTTGCTCTAGAACTAAATTTTTTCTATAGAAATAGAATTTCGACCAAATGTTCTATATAGATAAAATTTTGAAAAAAAAATCTATAGAAATAAAAAATAAAATTTTGACAAAATTTTCTCTAGAAATAAAATGTTGACAACATTTTTCTACCGAAATAAAGGTTTGACAACATTTTTCTACCGAAATAAAGGTTTGACAACATTTTTCTACAGAAATAAAATTTTGACAAAATTTTCTCTGGGAATAAAATATTGACAACATTTTCTATAGAAATAAAGTTTTGACAAAATATTCTGTAAAACTAAATTTTGACAAGATTTGCTCTAGGACTAAATTTTGACAAAATTTGCTCTAGAAATAAAATTTTGACAAAAGTTTCTCTAGGAATAAAATTTTGACAAAATTTTCTCTTGACAAAATTTTCTATAGAAATAGAATATTGACCAAATGTTCTATATGAATAAAAATGTGAAAAAATTTCCTGTAGAAAAAGAAATTCTATAGAAATAAAATTTTGACTAAATTTTCTATAGAAATAAAATAAAAATAAAATACCTATCTATTGAAATAAAATTTTGACAAAATTTTCTACAGAAATAAAATTTTGACAAAATTTTCTATAGAAATAAAATTTTGACAAAATTTTCTATGGGAATAAAATTTTGACAAAATTTTCTATAGAAATAAAATTTTGACAAAATTTTCTATAGAAATAAAATTTTGACAAAATTTTCTATAGAAATAAAATTTTGACAAAATTTGCTATAGAACTAAATTTTTTCTATAGAAATAGAATTTTGACAAAATTTTCTATAGAAATAGAATTTTGATCAAATGTTCTATATAGATGAAAATTTGAATAAAGTCTATAGAAATAAAAAATAAAATTTTGACAAACTTTTCTCTAGAAATAAAATTTTGACAAAATTTTCTCTGGGAATAAAATGTTGACAACATTTTCTATAGAAATAAAGTTTTGACAAAATTTGCTGTAGAACTAAATTTTGACAAAATTTGCTCTAGAAATAAATTTTGACAAAATTTGCTCTAGAAATAAAAAACCTTCTCTGGAAATAAAATTCTGACAAAAGTTGCTCTAGGAATAAAATTTTGACAAAATTTTCTCTTGACAAAATTCTCTATAGAAATAGAATTTTGACCAAATGTTCTATATGAATAAAAATTTGAAAAAAAAATCCTGTAGAAAAAAAATCTATAGAAATTTTGACAAAATTTTCTTTAGAAATAAAATAAAAATAAAAAACCTATCTATAAAAATAAAATTTTGACAAAATTTTCTACAGAAATAAAATTTTCTATTGAAATAAAATTTTGACAAAATTTGCTCTAGAACTAAATTTTGACAAAATTTGCTTTAGAAATAAAATTTTGACAAAATTTCTCTAATAATATAATTTTGACAAAATTTTCTCCAGCCAAAACTTTTTCTGGGAATAAAATTTTAACAAAAGTTTCTCTAGAAATAAAATTTTGAAAAAATTTTCTATAGAAATAGAATTTTGACTAAATGTTCTATATGAATAAAAATTTCAAAAAATTCCTGTAAACAAAAAAATTCTATAAAAAATTTTTTGACAAAATTTTCTTTGGAAATAGAATTGTGACGAAATGTTCTATATAAACAACAATTCCTTTAGAAAAAATCTCTAGAAATAAAATTTTGACAAAGTTTTCTCTAGAAATACAATTTTGACAAAATTTTCTATAAAAATAAAATTTTGACAAAATTTCTCTAACAATAAAATTTTGACCAAATTGTCTCCACAAAAATTTTTCTATAAAAATTAAATTTTGACTAAATTGTCTATAAAGTCAATATTAGGTCAATATCCTTAAACATTTTAATTCTCGTTTTAGGTTATACTATCAAAGCCCATTATGGGTAGATTTCCCCTTTTGAAAGAAGAATAGCAAGGTCACCTTATTGGTGCTAGCTATAAATATTTAAAATTTCGACCCAATTGTAATTCAGGGCATATTTATATACCAAATATATATTCGCTTATTAGAGAAGTGATGATAAAATAATAAATAAAGTTTTAGCAAAAGATAAATCATTTCTTACGAAGAAAAATTTTTACGAATAAAAATTTGATAACACCTGAAAAAAAAGATTTTTTTTATTTGGTAGTTTTTTTGGTAAAATTTTCTTAAAATTTTGGAGATTATTTTTGCAAAATTGGCACAGAAGCGATAAATATATTATGGGCTTGTCATAAGACGGATGTGTCCAGCCATTCAACAGTCGTGGCACTGAATTTATATCACTTGTTAAGGTGCAATGCGAATGCAAAGATTTTGATGTGAATATTACTATATATTATTATTAATTATTAATATAATTTATTTTCTTTATTTATTTTTAATACATTCAAATACTTTTCTGGAACATTTGACCT
Source organism: Haematobia irritans (assembly GCF_050003625.1). Classification (NCBI taxonomy): domain Eukaryota; kingdom Metazoa; phylum Arthropoda; class Insecta; order Diptera; family Muscidae; genus Haematobia; species Haematobia irritans. The sequence continues at coordinate 37,067,083 of NC_134398.1, forward strand.
CAAATACTTTAAAAAGTTTGCATTTTTTCCATAAAGGTGGGTATTAAGTTCGAGTTTAGCCGCTAAAATCGTCATTTTTTCACGATTACTTTTTTTAATAATCCATTTTAAGGAATAAAAACTTTGTGAAAATTTACTTTGGCATATTCCCCATCAAATTATAATGAAATCTGCAACAAGTATGTATAATTTTGTAACTTTTTTTACTGATTTAGTTTTCACTTTAGTGAAAATTAGCGGCTAAACTCGAACTTAACACTCACCTTAAGGGATTTAGGATTTTCTCCATAAAAAATGTAATCATTTGTCCAATTTTATGAACTCTCAATCTGTTTTTAAAGTATTTGAAATAAAAAAGTAACAATTATTAGTTCAAAATATGAAAAAAGTGAGTTGTACAAAATAGAATCAAATGAACCTTCTGGATAGTTAAAATCAAAAACTTTGTGGGAGGATATTTTTGAAAGTGATTTTTTTTTTGGTTGGTTGGTTGGTTGTATCTTTAAAACAACTTCGAAATTTTTTCTGGGTTTCCAGGCAGTTTGTAATATTTCAAATTAAAAATGAAAATTCTCTTTAGAAATATATTCTACGACCCCTTCCTTGGGAAGCTATAATGAAATATTACATGAAATTAAAATTATTATGGAGAGAGTTTGATATCCAGATCCTTTGCAATTTCATTTCTCCTCAAAGTACACGCACACCAAAGGTAATTAAAATTGGAAAGGCAATTTACAAAACTCATTCCTTCTTCCTATGCCATCAAAGCAAAGCCATCCAAAACTTGAGTGAAAAGTAATAAACAGCAGGTTATTTGCACACACAATTTGTTGAGCAATGTAGTAGTCCTTTGAAGGATAACAAATGCTTAGCTAATCGGCCACGAAAAGGGTACGAGGCATAAGGTGAGCATAATAAATGTTATAATTAAGATGTTCGAGGTGGGTTGGGGGTAGGTCCAACCGAGGCAAGAAGTTAATACAGGAGTGAAACATTTCCGCCAACAGTAAAACAAAAGGCTTCTTCACCATCTTTCCTTCACAGTTAAATTAAATGTTACATAAACAACAAAAAAATATGACTGGTTATTGTCAAGATCCTAATAGCACAAGGAACAGAGTGACGTTGCATAAGTTACAGTAGGACATTGTCACTGCTGTAGCCAAGTCCAAGCCCAGGTATCAAAGCAATTTGTAGCAATAACAATTGTTGACGTTATTATAAATTTCTTTTGTTCATGGTTTCCTTTTTTCTCCCATATTGTTGTCAAAGGAGTTATGTTTTCCAACCTCCCAGCCCCTTCTAGTTTAGCTGATTCCGAATGTAGCCCGATAAATGAAGTCGGCTGGAAAAGCCAATATGGAAAAAAGTGTGTAACGACTCGAAGTTGGAAAAACTATAAAAAAAAGAAGAATCAACACCATTGAAGTAGAGAAATTGTTTGCAGCAAACAAAGCAAATCATCACAAAAAAACGGGATGAGAATAGAAAAAAGCTAACGTTCTCGGCGAGGGGTAAAATGAACGCGAACAGAAAGGAAACGGAAGAAGTTAGTTGAAAACGTTTTCCGCAATGGCGCTTAAGTTATTTTAAATGACAATGTGGCGTGTATTGTTACGGCCATAACAGCAGCAACAGCAACTGCTATTCCTCGTGCTTTCGACAGCAAAAAAAAATTCTCAACTTAGCCGCATCAAAGTAAAAAAAAATATCAGAGCTATATTATCCTGGTACCTAACTGCACCACCATAACAATTGTTATATATTTTATTTGCATGACAATACAGGTTCCCACTGAAAGACCAAGTAATAAAATATAAAGGAAACTCCATTTCCCTCCCCCCTATATATATGTTACCATAGCATAATGAGTAAGGTTAGAAGCACGGCTGCCACTCGAGCCAAAAATAATCTACCACAATTGTGAGAAAATTGTACAAAAAACTGATGTAAACATTTTATTTCCGAAGTAAATTTAGTTGAAAAGTTTATTTCTACAGAAAATATTATTTTTATAGAAAATTTTGTAAAAATTTTATTTAATAGAAAATTTTGTCAAAATTTTATTTCCGTAGAAAATTGTATTTCTATAGAAATTTTGGTCAAAACTTTATTTCTATTTTCTATATTTTGTCAATTTTTTTTATAGAAAATTTTGTCAAAAATGTATTTCCATAGAAAATTTTGTCTAAATTTTATTTAATAGAAAAATTTGTCAAAATTGGATTTAATAGAAAATTTTGTCAAAATTTTATGTAATAGAAAATTTTATCAAAATTTTATTTCCGTAGAAAATTTTTTACTTCTACAAAAAATGTGGTCAAAATTTTATTTTCATTTTCTATATTTTGTCAAAATTTTATTTAATAGAAAATTTTATCAAAATTGTATTTACTAGAAAATTTTATCAAAATTTTATTTCCGTAGAAAATTTTGTTTCTATAGAAAATTTGGTTAAATCTTATTTCTATAGAAAATTTTGTCAAAATTTTATTTCTATAGAAAATTTGATCAACATTTTATTTCTATAGAAAATTTGGTCAACATTTTATCTCTATAGAAAAGTTGATCAAAATTTTATTTCTATAGAAAATTTGACCAAAATTTTTTTTCTATAGAAAATTTGGTCAAAATTTTATTTCCATAGAAAATTTGGTCAAAATTTTATTTCTAGAGAAAATTTGGTCTAAAGTTTGTTTCTATAAAAAATTTGGTCAAAATTTTATTTCTACAGAAAATTTGGTCAAAAGTTTGTTTCTATAGAAAATTTTGTCAAAATGTTCTATATCTATAGAAAATTTGTTCAAAATTTTATTTCTATGGAAAATTTTCTTTATTTAAGATTTAAATGTTATTTATATAAAAATTTTTCTCAAAATGTTATTTCTATAGAAATTTTTCTCAAAATGTTATCTCTATGTCAAATTATGTCAAAATTATATTTCTATAGAAATTTTTCTCAAAATGTTATTTCTATAGAAAGTTTGGTCAAAATTTTATTTCTATAGAAAATTTTGTTAACGATGTATTTCAATAGAAAATTTGGTTAAAATTTTATTTCTGTAGAAAAGTTTGTCAAAATTTTATTTCTATAGAAAATTGTGTCAAAAATTTATTTCTATAGAAACATTTCTCTAAATTTTGTCAAAATTTTATTTAAAAGAAAAGTTTGTCAAAATTTTATTTAATAGGAAATTTAGTCAAAATTTGATTTCCGTAGAAAATTTTATTTCAATAGAAAATTTGGTCAAAATTTTATTTCTATTTTCTATATTTTGTCAATTTTTTTTCATAGAACATTTTGTCAAAATTTTATTTCCATATAAAATGTTGTCAAAAAGAAAATTTTATTTCTTATAATGTTTTGTAAAGTTATTTATGTATATTTGCACAGGACACATATTTTTAACATCCCCAAAAAAGTTGGTATGTTAACATTAAATTTTGCATGGGAGAAGTAGCCAAAAGTGCAGTTTTTTAATAAGTTAAAAAATTTAAAATTTTTCTACATAACGTTTGCACACATAAGAACCCTATGTCTGTTCTAGTTTGGTCCAAACTGCTAAATAATCGCTTTGTATTATTTCCAGTTGCTCTTCGTCAGTTTTTGGAAACTTTTTGGTCTTGGGTCTGGCCTAGCTACTTTAAACCTTGTGTCCTCATGATTGGATTATGAGTTCTATTGGGCGTGAAAATTTATGTTTTTACAGCAGTTGAATAAAGTCATCATATATTTAGAGAGATACTATAACAAAGCAGATAAAAATCCAATTCAATAATAGATTGATTTTCTCAAATTAGTTTTTAAAAGGCGAAGAAAAAATCTAAAAAAAATTTTATGTGGAGGAAAAAGATCCCACATATTGGAAACCCAAAACTGTAGAGAGAGGAATGCACACAAAAACGATTTCTTCGCATAATTAAAGCAATAATCAAGACATAAAAAAGGTTGCAGGCAGTTTAACAATATCAATTCGTTTATGATTAAAAGGCTTGTTTTACTAACAAAAGCAATACATTTTTGCTTAAGCTTAATAAAATACCTCAAAATGTGTGCACACACATGCAAACAATTTATGGCTAATAACTGAAGATACCCGTATGGAAAAACTCTTAATCACACAATTACAGATCAATTCGTTTACTACTTCAGAAACAGTTTTAGTTGCATACGTTAAAACCAAAGATAACTTGATATTTTAAAAATATTTCCATAATGAAAAAAATATGTGTTAATGTTAATTCCAATTTCATGGCAGTGGATTATTTGTACTGAATTAGCCTAATGGATGTTTTGGCGGGTATTCCATCGTGTTTCTGATGGTTTAGAATATCAATAAAAAATATATAATTTTATAATTCTAATGCGTCATCGCAAATACATATGCACACATGAAAGTAGGTCTTATTTTATGTTTGTAGAGAAACACAGCTTCAATAAGTTTTTGGACAATTGTGCAGATCAATTCATTTGCGTCTTCAAAACTAGTTTTGAATGTGGAAACTAAATCCCTAGAATTGTTGAGATTAATTCGTTTACGTCGTCAATAAAATTCCCCAAAATGTGTGCACACATGCAATTAATTTATGGCTAATAATTGAAGACACCCGTATGAAATAACTCGTAATAAGACATTTACAGATCAATTCGTTTACTTCTTCAAAAGCAATTGTAATTGTATATGCTAAAGCAAAAGAACGTTTAAAATATTTCCATAATGAAAAATAAAAATATTTCCAATTTCATGGCAAGGGTTTTTTTTGTACTAAATAGGCTTTGTGGAATTTTGTTCCTGCATATCATAAAAAATATCAAAAAACACATGGCCCTATCTCTTGCTAGATTTTATATTAATATGTAAGTAAAAATCTCAGAAAAGTAACTCAATTTTAACTATCAACTATTGCAGGAGTAGTGAGATGTACAACAATAACAACCCCAGAATAATTAATTTCACTTAAAATATATACCAAAGTTCAGAACTATACCAAATAGTCTATTATCCAAAATATTTGAGTATATATGCTTAATACGAAATTGCTGTAATTTATAACAATTAATGTATTTTCACATTGGTCCTTGGTTTAATTTGCTTCCGGCTGGCTGGTAATCATCACTTATTACTAAAACAGTGTTTATTGTTGGCACCCATAAGATGTAGGATTTTTAGAGAACGAGAGAGGCCAATCAACCAACAAATAAAAATAAGAAGAAATATTTTGTAAATTAGTATAGTGTGCAATGTGCCATCCATCCCAGGGACATTATTTATAGCCAACGTCAAATACACTTGACAGCTATCGTTCGTTAAGGTGGCTAACATCATTTGTTGGCCAAATATCCGAAAGAAGACCCTAAAGCAGAAATAGTGTTTGTCTTAGTGTGTTGTATACATGTATGCGGTCATTGTGGCCACATTTGAATAATGTTGGATTTGGGAATTTTTGAAGCTTTGCATCGCAAATCCTTGGCAATTATTTGCATGAAATTAATGTTAAAGTATGGTCAAATTTTAATGGCAAAGGAGGCCGATCACACACCATCTAAGGATACCATGGAGAATGATTTATGTGATGGATTATGGGTATTTAACAGCCTAGCCATAATGACGTTTGAAGATATATAGTGACAGGGTGATTTAGATATTAAAAAAAAGCAAAATATTAGAATTTAAATTAAGAAAACATCGACCTGAGCTATGTTAATGATATCATATCGAAATGAAAGCATATCTTTCTCAGATATGATTCGTAGGATCCTTAGTATATATTCTGTTATTCCAAAATTACCTTAATTAAAAATCATCCTTAAAGTAGGCTTTAAAAACATATTTTAGAGTTTAAGTTATCCCATTCAAAGCTGGCAAACTGGAAAGTAGCAAGTGACATCAGTCAAATAAATTATTTGAAAATGTTTGCTTTTTTTTTTGGTAAACGTTACAATCAAATTCTAATACAAAATTCTTGAGATTAGAATTTTGAATATGTACCTTGTGAGACCATATCTAAAACTAATTTTTAACTAGCGAAAAAAATATTTCAAAATATTTTCTGAGACTTATTGTTTGGTTTTCTATCAAATGCTATCAAATTTTAATAAGAAATTCGTCAAATTAGAATTTGTAAAATTTGTAATTTGTTGAAAATATAATAGAAAAAAAATTTTAAATATCCTAAAAATATGCTTTGATATTTCAGTTCGTTTCCTATTAAATAATATATGAAGGGTAAATGTGACCTTTGGTGACAATACAAAGTTTGGATTTTTTTCTTAAATTTGTTAGAAGTCAGAAAGAGCTTTAATAAGACAGAGCTGCCATATTTACAGGCTTTTATAAGAACATCTTTTAAATTATTCTCCTTACGCATTAAGTAAACAATAAAGATATTTCTAAAATACTGACCATTTCTAATATTGGACTATCACACAAGATCGTCATTTTTTAATCAACGATTCATTTTCTTTAGTTATTATTGACTTCGTACGACATTTCGGGCAATTTGTTAGTGCCATTTCGCCAAAAATCGATTTTAAGGTCGGTGAAAGATCTAGAGTATTTCGGATACAGAAGAACCTCTCATTCGAGCTTTCCAACGACTTGGGCCTTTCTAGCCGTACAGTATTACCCACTGCACCATGCCTTCCCTGTCCCAATAAACGTAAAATAGTAACTATTTTGAGTGAAGATCTTGCTTGACTCTTGGCTTCAGCATCCAGTGTTGCCAGAAGTAGGGGAAATTCCCTACATGTAGGTTTTTTTTCTAATATTTAGCGTATTGTCCCTACAAGACGCTAAATATTAGGGGGCACAATGTAGAGGCTTTTTTACTCATCAAAATTTTTAATAAATTTTACATTTTGGTGGCTCTAGAGGAAGAAATTAGAAGCCAGTCGTATCAAAAAAATTTTATTTCTATAGAAAATTTTGTCAAAATTTTATTTCTATAGAGAATATTGTCAAAATTTTGTTTCTATAGAAAATTTTGTCAAAATTTTATTTCTGTAGAAAATTTTGTCAAAATTGTATTTCTATACAAAATTTTATTTTCATAGAAACTTTTGTCAAAATTTTATTTCTGTAGAAAATTTTCTCAAAATTTTATTTCTCTAGACAATTTTGTCAATATTTTATTTCTATAGAAAATTTTGTCAAAATTTTATTTCTATAGAAAATTTTATCAACATTTTATTTCTATAGAAAATTTTCTCAAAATGATATTTCTATAGAAAATTTTGTCAACATTTTATTTCTATAGAGAATATTGTCAAAATTTTGTTTCTATAGAAAATTTTGTCAAAATTTTATTTCTATAGAAAAATTTATGTAAATTTTAATTCTATAGAAAATTTTCTCAAAATTTTATTTCTATAGAAAATTTTATTTCTATATAAAATTTTCTCAAAATTTTATTCACAGAAAATTTTGTCAAAATTTTATTTCTATAGAGAATATTGTCAAAATTTTGTATCTATAGAAAAAGTTGTCAAAATTTTATTTCTATAGAAAATTTACTCAAAATTTTAATTGTATAGAAAATTTTATCAAAATTTTTTTTCTATTGATAATTTGGTAAAATTTTATTTCTATAGAAAATTTTCTCAAAATTTTATTTCTATAGAAAATTTGGTAAAAATTATCTTTCTATAGAAAATTTTGTCAAAATTTTATTTCTATAGAAAATTTTGTCAAAATTGTATTTCTATACAAAATTTTGTCAAAATTTTATTTTCCTAGAAACTTTTGTCAAAATTTTATTTCTGTAGAAAATTTTCTCAAAATTTTATTTCTCTAGACAATTTTGTCAAATTTTTATTTCTATAGAAAATTTTGTCAATATTTTATTTCTATAGAAAATTTTGTCAAAATTTTATTGCTATAGAAAATTTTATCAACATTTTATTTCTATAGAAGATTTTCTCAAAATGATATTTCTATAGAAAATTTTGTCAAAATTTTATTTCTATAGAAAATTTTGTCAAAATTTTATTTCTAGAAAATTTTGTCAAAATTTTATTTCTATAGAAAATTTACTCAAAATTTTATTTCTATAGAAAATTTTATTTCTATTACAAATTTTGTCAAATTTTATTTTTATAGAAAATTTTCTCAAAATTTTATTTCTATAGAAAATTTTCTCAAAATTTTATTTCTTTAGAAATTTTTTTCAACATTTTTTTTTCTATTGAAAATTTTGTCAACATTTTATTTCTATAGAAAATTTTCTCAAAATTGTATTTCTATACAAAATTTTGTCAAAATTTTATTTCTATAGAAAATTTTGTCAAAATTTTATTTCAGTACAAAATTCGGTCAACATTTTATTTCTATAGAAAATTTACTTAAAATTTTATTTCTATAGAAAATTTTATCAAAATTTTATTTCTGTATTAAAATTTTATTTCTATTACAAATTTTGTCAAATTTTATTTTTATAGAAAATTTTCTCAAAATTTTATTTCTATAGAAAATTTTCTCCAAATTTTATTTCTTTAGAAAATTTTTTCAAATTTTTTTTTCTATAGAAAATTTTGTCAACATTTTATTTCTATCGAAAATTTTGTCAAAATTGTATTTCTATACAAAATTTTGTCAAAATTTTATTTCTATAGAAAATTTTGTCAAAATTTTATTTCACTACAAAATTTGGTCAACATTTTATTTCTATAGAAAATTTACTTAAAATTTTATTTCTATAGAAAATTTTATCAAAATTTTATTTTTATAGAAAATTTTCTGAAAATTTTATTTCTATAGAAAATTTTCTGTAAATTTTATTTCTATAGAAAATATTCTGAAAATTTTATTTCTATAGAAAATTTTCTGAATTTTTTTTTTTATAAAAAATTTTCTCAAAATTCTATTTCTATACAATATTTAGTAAAATTTTATTTCTATAGAAAATTTTGTCAAAATTTTATTTCTATAGAAAATTTTGCCAAAATTTTATTTCTATAGAAATATTTGTCAAATTTTTATTTCTATAGAAAACTTTATCAAAATTTTATTTCTATACAAAATTTTGTCAAAATAGAAAATTTTGTCAAAATTTTATTGCTGTAGAAAATTTTGTCAAAATTCTATTTCTATACAATATTTAGTAAAATTTTATTTCTATAGAAAATTTTCTCAAAATTTTATTTCTATAGAAAATATCCTCAAAATTTTATTTCTACAGAAAATTTTGTCAAAATTTTATTTCTATAGAAAATTTTGTCAAAACTTTATTTCTATAGAAAATTTTGTCAAAATTTTCCTTCTATTGATAATTTGGTAAAATTTTATTTCTATAGAAAATTTTCTCAAAATTTTATTTCCATAGATTTTTTTTCTCCAAAATTTGTTTTCATAGAAACTTTGTTCTAAATATTATTTTATATATAGTTTTCTTTATTTATTTTCTTTATTTTTATACAAAGAAAATTAAAAATTTACTGGTTTTGGTAGAATTCTACCAAATGTGGCAATCGTCGTGTTAATCAAAATTTATTTTTACGTAATATACGTTGCATTTTTATATGTTTTAAGATAATAAATCATAATAAATATAATAAATTTTATTTCAATTTAACGAAAAATATTGTTGAGGAAATTGTAGTGAACATTTTTTGGGAATGTAGGAGAAAGTAGGGAACATATATTGTCCCTGTAGGGTAAACCGAAAATTTACCCTGACAACACTGTCAGAATTTCTCTTATGGCCACCCACATGGACATATCGAAACCGGATAAAATTTGTGGAACGATCTTTGCTTTTGCTTGTGCTCTACCGTGCATCGTGGCGCCACCCACTTTGTTATTTCCTTAAAAATGGAAATGCCGACACATGAAATTTTTTCGTGAGAACATTAATACATTATCATATTACAATTAACCTGTCGTAACTGTACAAAATATGGGCAACCGTGAGTGCCCACTTTTGAATTATTATTCGAAATCAGCTTAATTACAAATCATCCCTAAAGTATGCTTTGAAAAACCATTACATTGTTTAAGGTTTTCACCAATGTTGCGAAACAATTAGTAGAGGACATCATTAAACATGTGATTAAAATTTTTTTTTTATCATTTTTCCATTGAATTTGTAAACAAATTAATTTAAATAAGTCATCCTTAAAGTATGTTTTTTTTTCTATAACTAAATTAAAATACAGAATAATATGTGAAGTATTTTGTAATAAAACTAATGGACTTTGTATATGCTTTTATATTTTGAGAAAGATATGTGAAAAAGAGCCAATATAAGGTGGTCCGGATTGGCGGATTGACGTCGGTCACAATTGCTGGCTTCCTTTTTAAGAATTTCTCCAAACCATAAGCCTGACACGTACATTCATTGGACACGTTTATCTAAATTTAAAAAAAATAAAAACAGGCAAACATAAGCATGCATCTGTGAGAAATTACCAAATTTAACATGGCCAGTAGTATATAAACGACAAAAGAGAGAAAGAGAGAGAGAGACACGCAGATAAAACTAGAAGGATATGTTTAACAGTCTTGATAACAACAACCATATATGCACAATTTCACTTCAATATCATTAGAATACCCCATGAACTTCTCTGCTTCCAAAATTTTTAGTTTGGAATGAGCTAAAGCGCGACACATACGCAATTTGCTTTTGTCCATGGGTGTCCTGTGAGAATTTGAGGTATAAAGCCGCTAGATTTACCACCTCCCTAATTCCCAAAACCTTGAAGCGAGCCCAAATAGTTTCAGGTTAGAAACAAGAGAATGGTAGGACTTCTTTTGTTTTTGGGCACATGCTACACACGTAGTATGTGCAAATGTGATTGAAATTTGTATGTGAAAAGCACTGTGTTATAGCAATTTGCATGCGTATGTTGGAGTGTTGGTGTGTATGTGTGTGTGTGTGTATGCGCTGTATTCATGTCTTTGTGTGCAACTGACACATTCAACGAATCACTTCGGTTGGCCATAATTTATGCGTGGCATATAACATTGTTGCTAAATTATGGCGTACGCTTTGACTATTATTTGCGCCTGGGGGTATGCCATGTTCCAGCCTTTGTCCTTAGCCCAGGCATATACACTACTTCCATCCACTGCTGCCACGCTGTGTGCGTGTGCGATACGTACTGATGATGAATTTTCTGTGCAAGACTTGAGCGAGTACGTGTATTCGTTCAAGTATATTTTCGGGCTAAAGTTGAGCCACATTTCACTTTAATTTTATTCTCACATTCGATTTTGACACTTTGGCCTGATGTGGCAGAAATTAATTTTCTTTTCATTTTTTTCGGAAAAAGTTTTTTTTTTCTATTACTACATTACTTTGGTTAACGTCCAAAAGTTTTTTTGTTTGCTAAGTTATGAAGGCTATAGTATGAAGCTCTTTATTTATGGTTTGAAATAACCCAATTTAAATTTGCTGCATGGTAAAGATTTTATGGATATGGTTTAAAGGCATGGTAAACATTTCTGCTTTTGAGACCGTAATCGAAGCTATGTGGTATTATAACCGATAGGAAGGTACTACAGGCGGCGAAGGCATTTGTATAAATTTATTTTAATTTTTTTATTAAAATCAATTTTAATTTTAATTTTTTTAATCTTTTTTTAAAATAAATTTAAATTTATTTTTTTATATTTTTAATTTTGATTTTGATTTTAATTTTAATTTCAATTTTAATTTTAATTTTAATTTTAATTTTAATTTTAATTTTAATTTTAATTTTAGTTTTAATTTAAATTTAAATTTTAATTTTAATTTTAATTTTAATTGTAATTTTGATTTTAATTTTAATTTTTTTTTAATTTTTATTGTAATTTTAATTTTAAATTTTATTTTAACTATAATTATAATTTTAATATACATTTAAATTTTAAATTTAATTTCAATTTTAAATTTAATTTTAATTATAATTTGAATTTGCATTGCATTTGATTTTTAATTTTATTTATTTTTTATTAAATTCATTTTCATTTTCAATTTTAATTTTTAAATTTAATTTTTATTATTTTAAATTAATTTTCTTATTTTTATTACTTTAATTTTAATTTTTATATTATTTATAAATATTATCTTATTTCTAAATATATCCTCCTTTATAACAAAAAAAAAAACTATTTAAAACAGAACGTCATTCTGTAATGCCACGGTAAATAGGGGATATAAAATGTGAAAGAAAAAAAACTCCCGTAACCACTGGATGCTGTGGAAAGCATTAAGAACAGCAATTAAATTGTTAAAACCCATCATTTGCACGCAGTCGTTACAACAGATTTTCTTATATTTTTAAATCTCGCATTTATAGCCCTTTTTTTACCAGAGAAAATGCGCTAGAACGAATCGTTGCGGTATACCTAACATGCCACGAGACTATTGCCTTGAATGCAAAACAATATGCAAAGCTTTGTAAAATTAAACAAAAAAGGTCATTATCTGACTTGGTAAGGCGATGTATTTTGCATATTTAAGACATTTACTTGTTATCCTCGCCTGTGTCTTAGAAAATTCTTTTCTTGGTTTTATTTTACAATCTCAAGAGTGGAAGGGTCAGAATAGTTTGGGTCAAATACAGTTTTCTAAAATTGGATACGTTTATTTTAAGCTTTTATCGAGATATAAGCGAGAAGTAAGTGGATAGTCAAAATACATGGCCATAATACAAAACAAGCGTGAAATTGTAGTAAAATAAAAATTTAATTTAAAACGAAATTTAAAGCTAAAGTTATAAAAATAAGAAAAAAAATTAATTAAAATATAGATTAATATTAAAATAAATTTTATAAAAAATTTTAATTTAATTTAAAAGCCAGTATTAAAATTAATACGACAATTAAATTGACATTAAAATTAAATATTAATACAAAACATAATGGGAAAACAAAAACAGATTGTTTTTACATCAATCAAAATTATTAATTCAATTAAAATTGAAAATTTAAATTGAGTTTAATAAAAAAATAAAATTAAAACCCAAAATTAAAATTATAAAAATAATTAAAATTTAATCAATATTAATCATAAATGTTTTTTTTTTTGGGAAAAATAAGAAAACAAAATATTTATTGACATCAATTAAACTTAATATTTAAACAATAATTAAAACTGAAACTTATATAGAAACTAAAATTAGAATTGAGATTTGTTTAAAAAGTAAAATTAAAATTGAAATTACTATTACTTTTACTACTAAAAATTAAAAAATAAAATTAATATTTAAATTGCAATTGAAATTAAAATTTAATTTGATATTAATTTTATTTTGTTGAACTTAATATTTTTTTTTTTTTGGAAAACAAAAAAACTGATTGTTTTGACATCAATTAAAATTAATAAATAAATTATTAAAAAATTGAATTTAAAAAATTAGAATTAAAACTCGAAATTAAAATTAAACTTAAAATAAATATATTAGCTGATGGCCTCAGTTGTCAATGCTTTTTATATCTTTATACTAATATTATATTTACTATAAATTTAGTATCAACTATAAATAAATAAATATTAATAAAAACAAATTTAAATAGAAATTTATAAAAAAAAGAAAAATTGAATTTATATTAATTTTAAATGTCGTTTCTTGAGAAAACCAAAAACAAAATATATTTATTGACACCAATTAAAATTAATATTTAAGCTAAAATTAAAATTTGAACTTAACATTAAAATAAAATTATAAATTTCGATATCGATATTGAAATAAGAATATTATTGAAAATTAATATTAAAATTGATGTTAAATACAGTTTTTTGCAAAAACAAAAAAACTTCAAAAATTTTTTGTGTGGATTGTATCTATCAAATTAATACCAAATAAAAACAAGTATATACGGCCGTAAGTTCGGCCAGGCCGAATCTTATGTACCCTCCACCATGGATTGCGTAGAAACTTCTACTACAGACTGTCCTCCTCAATCGAATTATTTGGGTTGCGGTAACACTTGCCGATGGCAAGGTATGATAAAACTTCTTAACACCGTTTTCTAAATTGTAAGTTAGTCTATACGGGCTATATATTAAAAAACAAGGCCGATTAAAAACGTATATAACACAGTTTGAAAAAATTTTCTATAGAAATAAAATTTTGACAAAATTTTCTATTGAAATAAAATTTTGACAAAATTTTCTATTGAAATAAAATTTTGACAAAATTTTCTATAGAAATAAAATTTTGACAAAATTTTCTATAGAAATAAAATTTTGACAAAATTTTCTATAGAAATAAAATTTTGACAAAATTTTCTATAGAAATAAAATTTTTATAAAATTTTCTATAGAAATAAAATTTTGACAAAATTTTCTATAGAAATAAAATGTTGGTAGTTTATTTTTGGCGATATGGACCAATTTTTGTGTGATGCGGATCGGCTATATATAACTACAGACCGATATGGACCAATTTTGGCATGGTTGTTAGCGGCCATACACTAGCTTAATGTACCAAATTTCAACCGAAGCGGATGAATTTTGATCCTCCGAGAGGTTTCGGAGGTCAAATTTGGGGATCGATTTATATGGGGGCTATATATATAATTATGAACCGATATGGACCAATTTTTACATGACTGTTAGAGACCATATAATAACACCACGTACCAAATTTCAACGGATGAATTTTGCTCTTCCAAGAGGCTCCGGAGTTCAAATTTGGGGATCGGTTTATATGGGGGCTATATATAATTATGGACCGACATGAACCAATTTTTGCATGGTTCTAAGAGACCATATACTAACACCACGTACCAAAATTCAACCGGATCGGATGAAATTTGCTTCTGTAAGAGGCTCCGCAAGTCAAATCGGGGGGTCGGTTTATATGGGGGTTATACGTTAAAGTGGTCCAATATGGCCCATTTGCAATACCAGTCGACCTACATCGATGACGACTACTTATGCCAAGTTTCAAGTCAATAGCGTGATTCGTTCGGAAGTTAGCGTGAATTCAACAGACGGACGGACGGATGAACGGACGGACGGACATGCTTAGATCGACTAAGAATTTCACAAAGACCCAGAATATATATACTTTATGGGGTCGTAGAACAATATTTCGATGTGTTACCTTCCTATGGTGGAGGGTGTAATAAACGAAATTAATATTAAAATTAAAATTTAATTAATATAAACTTAAAATTAATGTTAAATACCATTTTCTTCAAAAACGAGACTTTTTGGAATAGATTTGTAACAATGGGTCCTATCTACACTAGAAAGTTTTATTTTTGTGATGTGTGCCACTTTTTTAGAAATTCTCTTCGGCATTATTACATCCAAATCAATATTAAAATGTTTGTTTTATTGAACTTTTTTGTGGGATTCTAAAATTGTATGTCCCTCAAAGAAACTGTGGCTAGTTTTCACATCAACTTCTTTGTTAAAGTGTTTTTTTTTGTAGGAAAGGGGGTGGGGGCGGAAAACAAACAAAAAACGATTTTGAAAATTTTTTACTTCTATATTTTTTTTTAATAAAACTAAAAATGTTATCTTGTAGCGGAGTTAAATATCCTGTTTGCACCATTCTCAGCGATATTACTGCATCCAAACAATTTTAAAAATATTTTTCTTTAAAATTTTTTGTTTAAATCCACAAAGAAAGTGTCTCTTTAAAAGTTCCCTCTTTTTTTGTATCATTCACATCAGTTTCTTCATTTAATGTTTGACCACAAAGTGTAACCCTTTCAATTACTAATAAATTGAGGCATTTTGTATCACTGCCAAAACTTGGGCTAAGCCAATAAAAATGCAATTAAAATTGCTTGCCATTAGAGTTAACAACTTCCGGTTTGCATAATGGGTCAAAAAAAAAAAAACTATCCTCCCATTACCCCACCATGCAATGCATAGACAACAGTTGCAACATTCACATAAAAGGAATGGTAATAGTATGGCATGAAGGTCCATTCATCCATACGTATCATTTAAATAAAATGAATTTAGTTAAAACCCGGTTGAGTCGTTGGCACGGTTGAGTATTTAAAGCGTTTCTTTTTGTGTGGTTTCCTCAAAACAAAAAAAAAACAAATTCAAATTCAAATTACACTAATTTCATTCAAGAAAGGCAATGTGATGGGGAAATTGTAGACAAAAAACACGAAACTAGTAAAACCTAGAAGGCAATGCAATTTACGTAAAATACTGGCAGCAAGGACAATAATCATTATCACCGCCAAATTTATAGAGCAAGAGAAATACCAGAGAAATGTCCATAGAAAAAATTTTTTTAAAATTTAGAATTCAGAAAAAAAACATGCACACACCGTAAATACTAAGGATACAAAAAATTTTAGAGAGCAAAGAATTAACGGAGGGAAAAAATAGAAAGTCCTTCTGGCCAAATTAAAGAAATGTGGCCGAAATATTTTTTTCTCCATCCAAAACTAACTTTGTATCTGTATGTGAGCCAAAATTGGACCAAAAGAAAAACGACCTCATGGGAAACATAGAAAAAGCACTATGCCAAAAAAAGAATAAAACAAGAGTAACACCCCTTTGGTTACTCTGGTCATATACCGAAATGGATGCCATTGCCAAAATCGTAGAGGAGTGGTAATACTTTCACACAGTCTCAATACACATTTTAAGATAGAAATGCCAAATAATGATTGTGGTTACACTATATTCGTATAGACCACATTTTATTCATGCATTTGCCCTACTTATGTCCTTTGCGCTACTATGACACTTACTTCCAAAGGACTCTAAAGTGACAATGATAATGAGTGTTTGGGAGTAAACCACCAAAGGCAGAAAAAAAACAACAAACAAGAGGAGAAAAACATATTTAATTCAAAGTAATTACTTCAATCGAGGGAATAATTAACTGGATGCAACAAAGTTTAAATATGTCAGACAGAAAAAGGATAATGTTTCTAAAAGGGAGAACACCGTTGTGTCACTTAATGGCTAAATTTTCATTTTTTACATTTTTGTGCCACTTTATTGATATGTGGCACTTCCTATCAAAAAAATTTGGAAGTTCTTCCAAAGGCACAACTTTAAAAGCACTTCCAGAAGATGTACTCCCAATGATGTTCTTTATTTTACCTACACAGGAAGTTCTTTTCATTCAATTTTTTATAACATGCTTTTTTCATATTTTTAACGGGTAATTTTAACTTTTTTTGTTTCGAATTGGTTAAAAACAGTTTAAGAATTCATAAAATGGTACAAATTATTAAAATTTTGTCGAAAAAATGCTAAATCCAATTTGAAAAAATTGTGAATTTTTGAAAACGTTTCAGACAACCGTTAGAATCCATTAAAAATTATAAAAAATTATAAAAATCATTTATTTGACAAAATAGCACAGATTTTTTTAATTTACATCCAAAACATTGAATTCGGATCACACCTAAAGAAGTGATGCAAATTCAGTGCAGCGGCTGTTGAAATGGAGGACTTCCGTCCTATGTCAAGCCCATGTTAAATTCATCGCTTCTGCGTCAATTTTGCACCACTTCCGGATCCAAAAAAAACATTTTCATTACTTTTTTGGCGACGCTTTTTTTGCTGGGTTATTAATTACTTTCTATTTAGTGCAATATTTCTCCAGAATTCTTTTAAAATGTTGATCCCAATCCCTTTGGAATTAAAGACATACAGTCAACTAATGTCCAATTTTATAATTTTGAGTACTTTCCTTCTTTCCTTTGTCTTTTCCTTCACAAATCATAGTGAGGAATATTTTTCAAAATTCTACCAAAATATCAAGAAAGTTTTGTCAAAATATTATTCCTATAGAAACTTTTATCAAATTTTTTTTCTATATTCGTAGACAATTTTCTCAATATTTTATTTTCATAGAAAATTTTTGCAAAATTTTATTTCTATTGAAAATTTTGTCAAAATATTATTTCTATAGAAAATTTTCTATAAAAATAAAATTTTGACAAAATTTTATTTCTATAGAAAATTTTGACAAAATTTTGCTTCTAAAAAGAATTGTCATTTTTTTTCTATAAAATTTTTGAAAAATTTTATTTCTATAGAATATTTTTGCAAAATTTTATTTCTATTAAAAATGTTTGCAACAGTTTATTTCTATAGAAAATTTTGTCAAAATTTTAATTACTTTAAAATTTTTTCGAAAATTGTATTTTTATTGAAAATTTTATTATTATTAATTTTATAGAAAATTTTGTCCAAATTTTATTTCTATAGAAAATTTTGACCAAATTTTGCTTCTATAAAGAATTGTGTCAACATTTTTTGTATATAAACAATTTTTTAAAAATTTTATTTCTATAAAATATTTTTGTTATAATTTTATTTCTATAGAAAATTTTTTCAATATTTTATTTCTACAGAAAATTTTGTCCTATAGAAACTTTTGTAAATTTTTGTTCTACAGAAAATTTTGGCAAAATTTTATTCCTATTGAAAATGTTTGCAAAAGTTTATTTTTGTAGAATTTTTTATCAAAATATTATTTCTATAGAAAATTGTGACAAAATTTTGCTTCTATAAAGAATTGTATCAAATTATTTTTTCCATAAAAAAATTTTCAAAAATGTTATTTCTATAGAAAATTTTTGTAAAATTTTTTTCTATTCAAAACGTTTGCAAAAGTTTATTTTTATAGAAAGTTTTGTCAAAATTTTATTTACTTTAAAATTTTTTCGAAAATTGTATTTTTATTGAAAATTTTATTATTATTAATTCTATAAAAAATTTTGTCGAAATTTTATTTCTATAGAAAATTTTGACAAAATTTTGTCAACAAAAATTGTGTCAACATTTTTTGTATATAAAAAATTATTGAAAAATTTTATTTCTATAGAATATTTTTGTTAACATTTTTATTTCTATAGAAAATTTTTGCAATATTTTATTTCTACAGAAAATTTTGTCCTATAGAAACTTTTGTAATTTTTTGTTCTACAGAAAATCTTTTCAAAATTGTATTTCTATAGAAAATTTTGTCAAAACTTTATTTCTATAAAAAATTTTGTCAAAATTTTATTTCTATGAAAATTTTGTCAACATTTTATTTCTATTGAAAATTTTGTTAAAATTTTATTTTTGTAAAAAAAATTGTCAAAATTTTATTTGCATAGGAAATTTTGTCAACATTTTATTTTTATAGAAAATTTTGTCAAACTTGTATTTCTATAGAAACTTTCTCAAAGTTGTATTTCTATAGAAAATTTGTGGAGTAGAACTCTTGGTTGGAGTGGAATATTTTTCAAAACTCTACCAAAATACAAAAAAGTTTTGTCAAAATATTATTTCTTTAGAAAATTTTGTCAATTTTTTTTTCTATAGAACATTTTCTCAACATTCATATTTCAATAGAAAATTTTTTCGAAATTTTATTTCTATAGAAAATGTTGACAAAATTTTCCTTCTATAAAGAATTGTGTCAACATTTTTTTTCTAAAAAATTTTTTTTAAAATTTTATTTCTATAGAATATTTTTGTTAAAATTGTATTTCTATTGAAAATTTTGACAAAATTTTATTTTGTTAGAAAATTTTCTTAAAATCTTATTTCTATAGAAAATTTTGTGAAAATTTTATTTCTATAGAAAATTTTTACAAAATTTTATTGCTATAGAAATTTTATTTCTTTGCAAAATTTTATTTTTACAGAAAATTTTCTCAAAAATTTATTTCCGTAGAAAATTTGTGGATTTACATTTAGTTGGAGAGGATTATTTTTATAAATTCTACCAAAAATCAATAAAGTTTTGTCAAAATATCATTCCTATAGAAAATATTGTCAAAATTTTTTTCTATAGAAAATTTGCTCAAAATTTTATTTCTATAGAAAATGTTTGCAGAAGTTTTTTGTTTATAGAAAATTTTGTCAAAATATTATTTCTATAAAAAATTTTGTCGAAATTTTATTTCTATAGAAAATTTTAACAAAATTTTTCGTCTATAAAGAATTGTTTTATATTTTTTTATGAAAAATTTTTGAAAAATTTTATTTCTATATAATATTTTTGTTAAAATTTTATTTCTATAGAAAATTGTGTCAAAATTTTAGTTTGTTAGAAAATTTTTTCAAAGCTTTATTTCTATTTGTGGAGTAACTCTTAGTTGGAGAGGAATATTTTTCAAAATTCTACCAAAATATCAAGAAAGTTTTGTCAAAATGTTGTTCCTATAGAAAATTTTGTCAACATATTTTTTTCTATAGAAAATTTTGACAAAATTTTGCTTCTATAAAGAATTGTATAAATTTTCTTTTTACAAACAATTTCTGAAAAATTTTATTTCTATAGAATATTTTTGAAAAATTTTATTAAATGTTATTTCTATAGAACATTTTTGCAACTTTATTTCTACAGAAAATTTTTCTATAGAAAATTTTGTCCTATAGAAGCTTTTGTAAACATTTTATTTCTATAGAAAATTTTTACAAAATTTTAATTTGTTAGAAAATTTTGTAATTTTTTTTTTTAATTTTTGCCAAAATTTTATTTCTACAGAATATTTCCTCAAAATTTTATTTCTATAGAAAATTTTGTCAAAATTGTATTTCTTCATGTATTTCATTTTATTGCGTTAGAAAATTTTGTCAAAATTTTATTTCTATAGAAAATTTTGACAAAATTTTAGTTTGTTAGAAAATTTTTTCAAAGCTTTATTTCTATTTGTGGAGTAACTCTTAGTTGGAGAGGAATATTTTTCAAAATTCTACCAAAATATCAAGAAAGTTTTGTCAAAATGTTGTTCCTATAGAAAATTTTGTCAACATATTTTTTTCTATAGAAAATTTTGACAACATTTTGCTTCTATAAAGAATTGTATAAATTTTCTTTTTACAAACAATTTTTGAAAAATTTTATTTCTATAGAACATTTTTGCAACTTTATTTCTACAGAAAATTTTTCTATAAAAAATTTTGTCCTATAGAAGCTTTTGTAAACATTTTATTTCTATAGAAAATTTTTACAAAATTTTAATTTGTTCGAAAATTTTGTAATTTTTTTTTAATTTTTGCCAAAATTTTATTTCTACAGAATATTTCCTCAAAATTTTATTTCTATAGAAAATTTTGTCAAAATTGTATTTC